>NC_061122.1:69268982-69539361 GCF_002878395.1 Capsicum annuum | reverse complement strand
TAGGATTCGAGGCTTTTGAAATGTCTACGCATAGGAATGACGGATTTCATTCTAGTCTAAAATGTGGGGTTTTACACCCACCGTCTAAAATGCTTCAAGAGCAGGAAGAAATCACAGATGTTTGGTAATTAAATGGGGAGCCATTGTATGAAGCATGGGAGAGGTTTACTGGAAAATTAGCACAATTCTCGAATCATGAGGTCCTAGAGAAGATGTTTCTCCAAGTATTCTACCAATCCCTTGATCCTCTCAATAAAACTGTGGTGGATAATACGGTGGGAGGTTCCCTAGTGAAACTACACTATCATGCAGAAATAAAGTTACTTAGAGAGGTGACCAAGCAAAATGAAGAGCAAAGAAAAAAGGTTAAAGAAATAGAGGAGAGCATGGAAAAGATGATGACCCAACTTAAACTCTTGACAAAGCTGTTATGGGTGTACCCATGAAAGTGGTAAGCATCATATAATCAAAATCCTACGAGGATGATGAGGAGGTAAAAAAATTAGATGAGGAGATCCGGTATTTAGCAGACCACTCGAGGGGTTCCTGCCCCACCTATCAAAGGTAAGGTGGGATTCAACGTTTGATGGACTGAGAGCATGATAGGGATTAGAGAGATAGAGAGAGTGATTATGACCACTATGTGCCTCCCCATGATTGGGCTAAAAACAAAAAGTCAAGCTCTATTGACCCCGAGAAATTTAAAATCGAGGATATCCTAAAAAGAATTTTTAATAGGGTGGAAGGTATGGATAAGATGGTCTGTGAATTAAAAGGTAATTTATCTCAACTCTCAAACCATGGTGTCCCACTCGGCCTCCATTAATAAATTGGAGACCCAAATTGGGCAAATCTTTACTCAAATTAATGCTAGACCTAGAGGTGGTCTCCCTAGCGACATGATTTCTAATATAATAAATGACGCTCAAGTCCTAGCAATCGTCACTAGGAGTGGGAAGAGAATTGAGGAGAGCTTTAAAGGAGACTTGAGTGTAATGATGCTTAAGTCAAGACCAAGGAGGTGTTACCTTAAAATTAAGAAGAAAAAGATGAGAAGGAGACTGAAGAAGTTGACGAAGAAGTGGTTGATATTGAAAAGCCACAAAATAAAGCAAGGCTACAATCTAAGTTCCTCCCCCATTCCCTCAACTATTGCAAGGAAAAGAGAAGGGTGACAAGCTAATGAAATTCATAGCCAGTCTTAGCAATCTATCGATCAATATCCCATTACTTAAGGGATACAAGAGATCCCAGGATATGCTAAGCTAATGAAAAAGTTGATTTGAAAGAAAAATCTCATTCAAGGTTACACCACTAAAGTCAGCCATGGTTGTATTTCTATCATGGATAGTAAGATTGCAGAAAAGAAAGATGACCCCAGAGCTTTCACCATTCCTTGTACCATCGGTACTCATATGTTTGTGAAAGCTCTACGCGGCCTTGGTGCGAGCATCTACCTCATACCATTCATCATCTACAAAAATTTTGTATTAGATGCCCTAAACCCGACATCTATGCAACTCTGAATGGCAGATCGGTCTATCAAGATCCGGTGAGGATTTTATTTGATGTTCTAGTCAAAGTGGACAAGGTTATACATCCAACAGACTTTGTGATTTTAGACTGTGAAATGGACCAAGAGATCCCCATCATCCTTTGTTGTTCATTCTTATCAACTGTAAGGGCCATTATCGACATATCAATGGGGAAGAAAAATTTAGAGTACAAGAGGAAGAAGTCTCTTTTAAAGTTTATAAGATGAAGAAGAAATCCCTGGAGCTTTAAGTTATGTCTGTGGTGGATGTTGAGATTATGGAGGTGAATGAATGGGGGCTTGAGGATCCACCTTAAGAATGAAAGAAGGAATACGTTCTACCATGATGTTAACTAAGGCGCTATGTGGGAGGCGACCCACAAATGCCATAGAAGTGGCTTATATCCTTTATTTATAATGTTGTAGAATAGATTTTGGTTTAGGAATTTCAATAACCCTTACATTTGTGGCACTATGTAGTACATTGCATGATCTTAAAAAGAAGGGTGTGTGAAATTTTTACATTGAAAATTTAACAGGGGAAAATCTGTCAAGTTATGAATTGAGATAAATAGGGGAAAACACGAGAGAAAAAATTATCTCAGTTACCATGATCATGGGCCCTTAGTTGCGATCATGGCTATTCGCATGTCTGCAATCGCAGGCACTTGACCGTGACCATGGCCACTTCAATTATATGACCAGCTGATTTCCCCTATTTCCCCACACTCCTTTATTAAATTTTACTCTCTAATTGGACCAAATTTTGGCCATGTTTGTGATCTCTCCAACAACATCTTTGCATCCCTCTTGCATTACAAATTGGGTAGGTTACATGTATCCATGCTTTGATTTTTGAAAATATACCATAGAATGCATAATTTAGAAAGGGCCTAAATCTTTGATTCTCATGCTTCCATGTTTTATACTTGGTACTTGTGTGGTGTTTAGCTGCTAGAATATGGTGTGCACATTAGTGGGGAAATCTTGAGTACCCAAAAATGTATGAAAATGGAGACAAATGGAGTGTTCATACCAAGTATTCGATATATTTCCCAAATAAGTATTCAGTAATGTTTTTTGCATTTGAAGAGCATAATCGAGCTCTGAATAGTCTTGTTCATTTGACTTAATATGAATCCATATTGTATAACCTTCTTGTGGCATAGAAATTTTGAAATTTTGAACGTGGAAAGCTGGTATAAAATCAGCCTAAGTTAACATGATCGCGGTTATGGGACCGCAATAATAGGAATGCAACTATGGTCATGCCTCACAGTCATGATAACTGAGGGTAGTTTCCCTCCATGCTGAAAATCCTGCACTTCTAATTTGGCTGAACATCACCAAGTACCCATCCAATGAGCTTTGGTGAACAATGTGGCATAGTTTGTATGTAAAAATTTCATTGATTAACGTCATGTGAGCCTTGTGATTTCAGGACAATCTCATGGACAAGTATGATCACATTTGACTCATGTCACCCGAGTGAAACACTCACTATTATAGTGATCTTCTGAGGACAAAGTTGCTCCCGGATAGAGCATTTTGCTTTGAAAATATTCTGGAAAAGCTTCTAGCATTTCATAAAAATCTTGAAGGCATAGGATGACATTTTTTACCCCTGGATCAATGCAATGCAAATAAGCAATGGGTCCGTGAATTATATGCCAATATTAGCAAAGTTTCTTTTTTGGATCCATCCAACATGACTATTAAGATCCGAGGAAAAATGGTGTACTTTGAGGCAGAGAAAATCAATAATATTTACGGGCTCTTCCATGTATATATGGTGGAATTCAAAGCAAAATGGTGTAAGCCAGGCATTTGGTTAGCGGAAAGACTGTTTCCCAAAAAGGAGTCTCTTGGACGAAAATGAAAAGCAACATCTACATGAATGACTTTACTTTTGAGGCTCGAATTTGGTTGCACATTATATGTAGTCGAGTGTCCTCTTTCACCCACAGGACAACAGTCCTATATCTTCATGCTCAGATGGTTTCCTATATTCTTGCCGGCATTTCTTTGGATGTTGGTTAGCTCGTGGTTAATAAAATAGACCACTTGAAGGACCAAGGTGGTATGCATCTCTTCTTTCACTCTTTTATTACTGAGCTTTGTAGGATAGAAGGGGTTGAGGACTTTGTTTTTGATACTAGGGTGTACCCTGGCACCCCCATCTTCCCTTTGAGGATTCGAGGAGAGGGCACACCTTGCAAAGGCAAAAAGAGAAAGATCGACGTGGTAAAGTTGACATGCACTGAGCTTGAGTTTTATAGATCATCCACCACCGGTCCTCTTGAGGATATTGATGTTGATATTACAAACATCAGGGAGCTTGTGTCTAGTTTTCCCTAGGGATTAGGAGAGTCCTCCACCACCCGTTATTCATATATGTCACAGTTCGAGTATGAGAAGTAGAGAGAAGACCAAAATAAGTAGAAAGCTACCATATCTAGGCTTGAGAAAGCCTTCTCATTTTTGGTAGAGTCACATCGATATCTCTAGATTGCACATAAAGAAATGGTCATAAGGGAGACGAAGAGGAATAAGTTCTTTAACAAATATGGAAAGGGGTGAAGGGCCTGTAAAAGATCCTAAAATGTAGAGTTTGACTTCCTTCCTCTAGGGTGAAGAGTGATGATGAGGCCCTAGCCGAGTGGTCTAATCTTGAGGAGCCTGATGATGATGCAGATTCTAAGAGTGATAGTATCCCTTGATGCGATTTTATGGAGCACCCTTATCTCTTTTATCCTTAAATATTTATGCAGTGGAGACACTACTACCTTTATTTTAGGGGGTGGTTATCACTGTATTCATTTGATTTGGGTGTGTACTATTGATACTTTTGCATATTTTTATGCTTTTTTGGATGATTCATATTTTTTGTTTGTTTGGGTTGTAATATTCGGGCACTTTGATGGTGCTCATATTTGCATGGATTAGTTACTTTATTCCTAGATTATTGATATATTTTATTTTTTTAATTTGATGAGATTTTTCCTATGATAGACTAAGTGACAACATTCTTAAAGATAAAGCATCATGATTTGGTTTTTAATCATGGATGTAATGGAATTCTAAGTACCCATGGCATCATGTTCACAAATGTAGGGAAAGTCTGAGTACCCATGACATTGTTGATTTTGGATTGCATTTATACCCATTGGCGAAGTCTGAGTAGCCATATGGGTGGTTAGCCCATATTAAAGCCACAATATGAGACAAGAACTTGGGTTGTTGCCATGGTTAGCAAATTTTGTGTGGTGCATAAGTAAAGAAAACACCCCCCTCCATCAAATGTTTTTACAAAATTTAAGGGCATGGACGTGAGTAACTTTGTAACAAACCTTTTTCTATTTTTATGACTCTGGAATTTGACTTAGAAAAAATTAGTTGGTACTTCATTTTTGTCTCAAACGGCAGACCCCATCAACGAGATTCACATGCCATATGTTGGAGCTTATTTTTATAAATCTCATGTGTACTTGTACCATCTAGAACTTGACTCATTAGTCTCTCAAAGATAAATTTTGATTTTATTTGGCTGGTAAAAAAATCCTAGGCCATCTTTGTGATATTGGAAGCCCACTTTAACCAAAAAAAAAAGCCTACCAATACATTTGAGTTTTCCCTAGTCATTGGGAAATAGAATATGGGAATACATGTGAAATTGTCTCATGATAAGCGGTGGTGTTGCTTAAGGACAAGAAAGGTTTTAAGTTGAAGGTGTTGATGAGTGGTAATTTTACAACTCGTTTCACTTAACATTCATGTACACTACCATGTTTTGTATAAATAAATGAAACATAATTGTTATTGAATGCACTAAGATCCATATCTTGCAGGAACAGAGTTGGTGAGATGAAAATATATGGATTAGAGCTAAAAGAGATCAAATGGAAGAAAAGGAGTGCAACTGAAGTCCTGGAGCAGTTTTAAGCCTTAGTTACTGCGACCACAGGAAATAGGCTATGGTTGCGGTCAATCAAGAGGGTCAACAAAATATGATCGTGAAAGCACCGCCACGGTTGCGTTATCTACAATCGCGAAAAACCTCATGCAATTGTGGATAAGAGGGAATATTATCCAAGGTAATTTTATTAATTCACTTGGCTGGATCCTAATCTATTTATAGTATAAGACCCTTTCTTCATTGGGTATTTCATACTTGATAGCCATTTTTTATTTTGAAACAAGAACCCTAAATTGGGCAAGTTTTGTAACTAACTTTGGAGACTTGAATCTTTAGTATTTGTGAAGGATGAATGCTTTAAACAACCCATATGATGGTATATCTTTATATACTTTCTTCATGAGTACCTAAGTATTTTAGTTTTGGGATTATGTTGAACTAAAGTGTATTTGTATGTGGGTGTTGATGTGTTTACATGATTTTAGTTGTTGATTATCGATTCCACCATTGCTTGAGCTTGATAGTTTTAATTTATGGGTGAAAACCCAAATCTCTAATTGGGTTTAAAGGGTGAAAACCCAAAACTCCATAAAACATTCATCATCCTTGAAAGAACGATAAAGGTGAACTTATAGGAACCTATAGTATTCTTAAAAAAGGGCTATAGGGGGACAAGGTAATGGTGGATAATTAATATGTGGTTTACCATCTCTTGCAATCTTAGAAATAATTGTAAATGAAGTGTAAGTCATGTCATAGGCATCTTCCTAGAAATAGGGATGTCTGAATGAGGTTTTGGGTGACTATGAATGGTGCACTTACTAGGTGCTCAAAAGAGCCAATGGGTGAAATCTTTGAAGTTTGGTTGACAAACTAACCGCATAGACTTTCAACCTAGCCTATCTCTTGCTCAACAACTAGACGTCATGTTGAACCATCTCTAACTTACACACTTTTTACCTTTAGGTAGACATAATCCCAAGATTTTCTCCAAACATGATTTTAAGTCAATAGTTTTATTGTAGGTTGTAGTGTGGCTCAAGATTGATACAACCTAATTCCTAATCAAACCCCCAAATTTACATTACATGATTCTTTTTGCATTCACTTTGGGTATCCTTTTTAATAGCTAGAGCACCCATAGGTCTTGAAGTTTAAATTCCACTCCATGTGTATTCGACCCCAACGCAAGTTAGGATATTGACAACGATCGCCTTACCCCTCAAAATATGGAACTAAGTTGAGCATTATCATCCTTGGACTATGAGGACTCACTAAAATTAAGGATATAGGTGATGATACTCATGGTCAATCATGCTTGTGGAAATGAGCATTAGAATCTACATTATAAGACAATGTAACACATAGACATCTATCTGGGTCAGTACCTATGGAATGTATTGAGTATATGGGGGTGAATGCAAAGTAAAACAAGAACTGTATATGTGTGTGTGTGTGTGTGTATGTGTGTAAACTTTCAAATAATGCATGCTAAGAGTAAATGACTCACCTTGGACTTGAGCATAACCAAAACTACAAGATTGTAAAACATGATAATGAGTCATATGAATAAGCTTAGTAAGACATAACACTTACTTTCTAAAATCTTTATGTTTATTCTTTTTTATGGGAGATTTATCTAACCTACATAAACCATGTGAGCTATCATGGAGTCCAACATCATACCTATGTTGGGGAGAGATGTTCTTCCCTTACTATCAAAATAAAACCTTAACGTAAGTGATCACTATACTTCATCCATATTGTAAAAAAGCTTAACCTACAGTTGCTCATAGTTTACAGGAATTTAGGATACGCTCATTAGCATTCCCTTCTCAGTGTTAAATACTACTCCCAGAATATATTATATGCTCATACTTAAGAAATCTACCTTAAAATAGCATAAGAGTTTATAGACTAAAAACCATTTATGCTTCTCTTTACTTTAAATCATAATCAAGATGAATAGTTTGTGGATTTCATGTCTTATCCTTAGATCAAAAGATCAATCTTTCTTTAAATTATGCTATAAAATGTATCAATGGAGCTTAAGAGAATAAACTTCTTGTAAACTCAGTATTTATACTTAGGACTTAGAATTTATGCTTTACTTTGTAGAAATTCATAGCAAAACATTATGCTTAATAATAAATCTTTCAACAACACCAGTCAAGATAATGAATTTCAAATCACAATATAAATTTTACAAGTAAAAAACATGAATATATGTAAACCTTGATATATTGAAGGTTTCTATCTCATGGTAATGTCATACTTCAAGAATATGGTTATTTGGGTATGAACACTAGTTCAAAATAAGTAAATAAAATCTTAAAATCTTGCTTTTTTTGGGCATAGGGATGAAAGAATAACCTTTTTCATAAACCCTACATACCTAAAATTGCTTGTCTTGTGAAGAGAACTTGAACTTTGAGACTTGAAAGATGACTTGGTAAGAGAAATCCTAATCTTTATGATCTTAAAGATAGGAGGAGAAAAGTGTTGCTAATTGACTGAAAGTGGAGGAAAATAACCCTATTTTTTAATATAAGTCGTGGGTTGGGAGTTAATAGAGGGAAAAAGACAAAAATGCCCTTTAACTAAACATTACAAAAATTGATCTCCAGTCTATACGAGTCAGCCATACAAATCATATGGTGAAGGTACGAGTTACCCTCATGACTTGTAAGCACGGAAAGATCAAAGATGGTATACACTGGTTAACATACGAGTCTAAACCTATGACTAGTAACATCACCATACGACTTGCAGTTCCCTACTCATAACTTGGATAGAAACTTAGAGAACCTATACTACTCAACTTATGACCCATCTTTATATGACTTGTATAGTGATGTTAAGACTTTAAGGGTTGATTCGTGTCTAAAATATAATGTTAACCATTTCACACTATTTTAGATACGGCTACAACATACTATTCGTATGTTGTATGTACGAATTAAGAAAATGAGTCGTATTATGCATAGAGGTGATCAGACACCGGGTATTACACCCACCTTATCCTCCTTATCATTTTTGTAGAAAGCTTCACAGTGTATATTTTAAGAAGGAAAAGAATCAGTGCTATAATTATTGTTAGCTTGGTCATCTGTAGTGATATTGTCCTTAAACTAAGGTTGCCACTAGGGATAATAAAGTTTTAATTGCCACATCTTCATCTCATTCCCCTAAGGGCGCTACTTCTGATACTGGGATTATTTGAAATTATTTAATGCATATTTTACTCGTCAAAATTTGAGGTATCTTAAGATGTTGTTACTGATATGTTACAACTCTTCTCCAATAATATTTATTGTTTGCTTGATCTGGGTTCTACCATATCCTATGTAACCCCTTATGTGGCTGTGCATTTTAGTTTTCGTCCTAAAAATATTTCTGACATCTTTTTTATTTCTACTCTAGTGGGTGATTCTTTAGTTACTAAAAATTTTTATAGGGGTTGTGTGATGTGCATCTTTCATAAGGAGACATTGGTGGATCTGATAGATCTTGACATAGTAGATTTTGATGTAATACTAGGAATGGATTTGCTTTATTCATGCTATGCATCTGTGGATTGTAGGACCCTAAGGGTCAGTTTTTTTACAATTTCCTAATGAGCGGGTAATTAAATGGTAGGGGAATTTCTTAGTGCCCAAAGGGAGGTTTATTTTGTATCTTATAGCTTGTACATTGATTTTAAAAAGGTGTTGTATCATCTAGTTTTGCTTAAGGATTCTAATTATGAAAGTCCTTCTTTGCAATCGATCCATGTGGTTAATGAATTTCCTAAAATGTTTCTAGGTGATCTTCCTGGAATTCCTCCTGATAGGGAAATAGATTTTTGGATGACCTTCTACTAAATACCCATCATATTTCTATTCCTCCTTATAGATGGTTTCAGTTGAGTTAAAGGAGATAAAAAGTAGTTAAAGGATCTCCTTGATATGGGTATCACTCATCCTACTATTTCTCTGTAAGGTGCTCCTGTGCTTTCATGCATAAGAAAGATGGGTCCCTTTGGATATGCATAGACTTTCGACAATTGAATGAGGTAACAATGAAAAATAATATCCTCAGCCTAGGATTTATGATCTTTTTTGCTTACTTTAGGGTGTTAGATATTTCTATAATATTCATATTCATTCAGTTTATCATCATTTTAAAATTAGGGAGTTTGATATTCCTAAGACTGCTTTCCACACTCTGTATGGTAATTATAATTTTTTGTTTCTGTCATTTGCAATGACTAATGCTCCGACTGCTTTCATGGATCTTATGAACTGGATTTTTAGGCAGGTTCTGGACTTATGTGTGATAGTTTTCATTGATGATATCTTGGTGTATTTTAAGAGTGAGGAGGATCATGACAATTACCTCTGAGTTATGCTGCAGACTCTTAAGGACTAGGGATTTTATGCCAAGTATTGTAAGTGTGAGTTTTGGATAAATACAATTACTTATCTTGGGTATGTTATTTCTAGTAAGGGGATCAAGATGGATCCACAGAAAGTTGAGGTAGTTAAGAGATGGACTAGAACCATAACTCCAACTAATATTAGGAGCTTCTCGAGCTTTGCTGGGTATTATAGGAGGTTTGTGGTGAGTTTTTCATCCATTGCTTCTCTATTGACGAAGCTAACTCAGAAAAAGGTTAAGTTTTTAAGGTCCGATTCTTGTGAGGATAGTTTTGTGAAGTTGAAGGATAAGTTGACTTTTGCTCCTATTTTGACATTGCACGAGGGTACTGATGGGTTTGTGGTATATCGTGATACGTCCCATGTGGGACTGGGTTGTGTCTTGATGCAACATAGTAAGGTTGTGGCCATGCTTCAAGGCATCTTGAGGTTCATGAAGAGAATTATCTGACCCACAATTTAGAATTAGCAGCTGTGGTTTTTGCTTTGAAAATTTGGCGCCATTATCTGTATGGGGTGCATATGGATATCTATTCTTTACATAAAAGTTTGTAGTATGTGTTCAAACATAAGGAGTTGAATCTATGGCATAGGCAATGGCTTAAATTGCTCACGTATTATGACATGAGTTTGAACTACCATCCATCTAAAGGTAATGTTAATGGTGATGCTCTTTACAGGTTGTCTATGGGGATCTTATATCATATGGATGAGGAGCAAAGAGGGTAGTGAAGGATATACATGGGTTGGCTAACTTGATAGTTTATATTTTTGTCTTTGTGGATGGAGGAGTGATTATTCAAGAGGTAGTTAAACTAACTCTTTGTGCTGAGGTAAAGGAGAAGCCTACCTTAGATCTTATACTAATATAGGTTAAGAAAGATGTGGATCAGCAAAAAGTTCTGCCATTCAAGATTACGAGGGATGGTATATTAATATATCAAGGTAGGCTATATGTTCCTGATGTTGATGGGATGTGAGAAAAAATTTTGACTGAGGATCATCAGTAAAGATATATAGTTTATCCAGGTTCGAATAAGATGTACCATGACTTGAAGGAGATCTACTAGTGGAACAATATGAATAAATATAAGGATAATTTTGTAAGTAAGTGTTTAGTTTGTCAGCAAGTTAAGGTAGAGAACTTGAGGCCTAGTGACATATTTTAAGAGATATAGTTTCCTATGTAGAAATGAAAGATGATTAATATGAGTTTAATTGATGGTCTGTCATGGTATTCAAACCAGTATGACTCAATTTGGGTTATTATGGATAGGATGACTAAGTCTTCTAACTTCTTACCTGTGCGGACTAACTACTCAGGAGAGGATTATGATAAGTTATTCATTCAGGAGATTGTGAAGTTGCATGGAGCACATGTGTCCATTATTTTGGACCTTGGAGGATATACTAAGGGCCTATATGATTGATTTTAGAGGTAGTTGGGTTGACCACATACTTCTTATTGAGTTTGCATACAATAATAGTTATCATTCGAGCATTTTTATAGGTCTTTTTAAGGCTTTATATGGTAGAATATGTAGTTCTCCTATTAGTTGGTTTGAGGTTGTTAAGACGAGTTTGATTGGCCCTAAATTTGTTCACCAAGGCATGGAGAAGGTGAAGGTGATTAGACAAAGGTCAAATACTGCCCAAAGTTACCAAAAATCTAATACAGATGTAAGGCTCAAGGAGTTAGAGTTCGAGGTTAATGATTGGGTATTCTTGAAAGTCCCTTCTATGAAAGGAGTCCTGAGGTTTGGGAAGAAAGGGAAGCTCAGTCCCCATCATATTTGTTCATACTATATTTTATGGGGAGTTGGGAATGTTGCGTATGAATTAGATTTGCTTGTAAGCTTGGGACCCATTCAGCCTATTTTCCATATGTCTATGCTGAAGAAGTATGGGGGTGATCCTTCTTTTATTATTCTTATGGAGAATATTGGTGTTTTGAATTCCTTATCTTATGAAGAAGTCTCGGTGAAGATATTGGATGGGCAAGTTCGTAGGTTGAGGAATAATGATATAGCTTCTATAAAAGTTCTTTAGAGAAACCAAAAGGTAGATGAAGCTACATGGAATGCTGAAGAAAACATGAAAACCAAATACCCATTTTGAATTTGAAATTTTCTCTTGATGTCTAGTTGTATTTTGTCTTGTATCATGCAAAGGGTACCCCTAACTTCTCATTCGGGGATGAATGATCCTATGGGGGTTAATGTAATTCCACATGTTTTGGACTCTTAAAATTCTAGAGTGTTTGAAACACTTCCAAGACTATGACTTGGGTGACGAGTCGTCAGCACATCAAATTTGCTAGGTGACACTCATGATCTCACCATTAAGATTGCCCAAGGTTTTTTCCTTGACAATTAGTCGATATTATGAGCTTTTAGGTAAGTTCATGAGTCATAACGAGTGACTCTAGGCCATACCAGTGAAGGGCCAGGATTCGGGCCATCAGGGAACAAAACTAGATAACGACTTGTGGTGAAAGGTCATGAATCGTTACTTGAGTGGTAGCGACTAGGTCCAGTTTTCCTGCATATTTGAAGTGGGGTTATTATGGTCTTTTATTCCTATCCAACTATTGTCCCATGACTTAAAACACCTCAAATAGTCTCTTTTCCATCGGTTAACAAAAATAAATACACTCCTATCCTCTTAAACCCTCTAATTCAAGAGAAAGCAAGGGTTTTCTAGAGATTAAGCATCTAGGCACTAATTTATGATTTCTAAATTCTTGTGTGTTTCAGGCATGTCTCTCCTTCATAAACTTGAATTTTATATATAATGGCATGTGTTAATAATTTTTCATGTGGTTTTAAGGGTTGGTTTCGAAATTGGGTTTAGGATCCTTTATGATTATAAATTAAATTATGTTTCCCATGGTTTAAATGTTCTGGTTATTCTTTAATTGATGATATTTGGGACTTAATGGGTGCATGGTTAAAATTGTTGGAATAAAGGACATGGGTTCCCCCAAATTTATGGATGTTTGGTTTAGAATTGGAATTAACCTCCATCCACTTTGTAATTTGGTTTGGAACATGGATATATGCATGATTTAACTTGTTTTTGGAACATTGCATTACTTATAAAGACTAAATAGATAAAAATGGATTTGAAAGGTCTTGGTTGCCATGCTTGTGGAATTTTCAAATGGAACTTAGGAGTAAAATTAGTTAACTTGGTTGGAATGGCATAATTGGATTAGCTTGCCAACATAAATGATATGATGATACCAAATGGTAAATGCTTTAATAAATGACTCCTGGATTAACGGTTGGGATTATGTATAAATGTTTTAATTTGGGCTTAAAGGGGGGGTTTTGTAGCTCATCGTGAAGGTGGAGGTCCCGAGGGGAAAATAATCAAAATCACATTTGTCGGCGTGGGGGTCGTTATGACTACGTGAATAGTTCACATATTATATATTTTATGGTTGTTGGAGCCTTAATGTCTCTTTCCCTCTGTCAAATTTCCTAGATTTATGCAGTTAACATGCTTTGGGGCCCTTTCAGCAGGGAGAGCTGAACCCATATATCCCATGGGTGCCCTTAGGACAGATAGAGCTACACAGTTTAGGATAATGATTTTAAACTCTCATGTTCATGACACTTTACCCTATCTCATCATCCTATATATATATATATATGTATGTATGAATATGTACATGAGGCTTGAGTGGTTTTAGACATGGCATTATTTTATCACTTTCTCTGAGTTACATTCCTCTGCTTATCCCACTGACCATCCCTGGACATTACATCATTTGATGATGTAGAGTCGTAGGGTTCTTTTGTTACTCTTGTATAGTGTTATGTGGTGAGAATAGAGGTTGAGTTGTTGTGAAGTGGTGAGTCTCCATCATCCGAAAAACTTTACTAGTTCATTAGGTTTCTTTTTATATTTTAAGAATTTAAGTGTTCCATTATCTTGATCGGGGCCTATGTCCTGACCTAATTTGGTATTATGGTTTTTGAGTCTTTATGGACAAGTAAGGGCGTTGTTGGTTATTTTTTTTGTTTTGCATTATCGCCCCTGGTTTTATACATATATTTTCATTTGGTTTGGTTTTTC
The DNA here is from genome assembly GCF_002878395.1 of Capsicum annuum. Classification (NCBI taxonomy): domain Eukaryota; kingdom Viridiplantae; phylum Streptophyta; class Magnoliopsida; order Solanales; family Solanaceae; genus Capsicum; species Capsicum annuum. The sequence continues at coordinate 69,525,410 of NC_061122.1, read as the reverse complement.
TTTGACTTTGATATTTATTGTGCTCAAGTGGTTAAGCTATGCCCTGGTTTGGGTAATGACATTTATATTGTTTAATACTCCTCTTTTGTATTTATTGGCTTTCGTACCAACCTTACTAGGAAATGCTATGCACTTTCTATGCTTTCCTTCTTCCGTCATCATCCAGTGTCTTGCACTTATGTATCTACTTAAATTCCTATTGTATGCTTATTTTAGTTATTGCTCATACCCTCCACTATTTAGCCCATTACATAATATTTTGAACTATGGTTTAGCTTACTTACCGGTGGGTTAATGTAGGTACCATCATGATTAGTAACATGGTTCTTAAGGCCACAAGTGAACCCAATCTAACCCATGATCTGGTACCTACTGTGAGCACTGAATAAAATAATAACACAAGCATCATATGTGGAAGAAAAACTGATGAACACTATGTCAAGATGAATTACTGAATTAATATCCACATGTCTAAAACATGATGAGTTGATAGGACAAACACCTAACTAAATCCAACTGACTGAGATAAAAATACTGAAAATAACAGTAAATAACTTTTCCTTGATGGATGTGGGCTTACCATGACTGCTTCTGAGTAGTGCTGAACTAACTAAGGGCGATGGGAATTGAGTGTCCGAACCTATGTTATAAGACAACATAGTGCAAAAGAGAGTATGCAATCAGTACTTTGAATGTACAGGAAGATGAGGTAAGGACTAACTAAAAGGTATATAGATATTGTGCCTAAATGCATGAACATGTAAAATGAATACAAGACCGAGTAAAGCATGTACTAAAACAATCTGTAAAATTGACTGACTGAATAGCTGATAAACTGAATACTTGGTCATGCAAACCTAAGATGATATAATTTGAGTATTGAACTGAAACCATGAGAGGTATCATGTAAATAACATTCCCAATATGAGTTAATAGGGGTCCAACCTGTAACCTCAGGTGGAAGGGTGTCAATAACTTGCCATGGACACAAACACCGGCTGTGTGGATCCACTAATCTGATATCCCGAATGACTAGAGTGTTAGTCGTCTACATATGGGTAACCCCTAAGGGAGTTTCACTCCTCTACTGGCAGGTGACATCTCACAACCTATGTTGGCTATGTAGTTCTGGAACTTAGGGACTGCTACTAAAGGTCTTAGTCCTCTACTAGCGGGTGAACCTTCATCCGTAGGTTCACTCGGGTCTAAATCCTACTCCCAACTAAACTAACAGTGGTAATGACTAAAGTTAACTTAACTCATAACTGAATGTTACTCATTATGTATATGATACCTGAATATGATAATAAATTCATGATTTGACTGACTGATTGGTTGAAATTGGAAACATGCATGAACATCTGGTAATGGATGTTCATAACCCTCCAACTGAATAATACTTTAAATAAAATACCATCATTTAAAATATTGTAAGGAAATTCATGATTCAAAAACCCAAAACATAAAATATATCAATAAACTGATAAAAACAATGATTTTGTGTAGGTAAGTATGTTGAACTTACGAGGACAACATATTCACATGGTTTAATTCGTAACTAGATAGATTAACATGGTATCAACTGAACATGACATAATGACTGAGATTATAAACCATGCAATAGTATAATTCATATGGGAAAACACAATGTCATGGTTTTTATTCAAAACTATTAAGAGCAAATTAAGTAAATTTATATTTAACATTGAAATTTCATAAAAAGAGGGAAAGGGGTTTATAATTGAAAACAATGGTTTTCTTGGGACTCAATAAGTGGAAGGAAGCCATTGATGAATATCCCACATACTTGAATTCTTGAAAAAAATTTGAAATTGGGACCTTGAATGGTTGAATTATTGAAAAATGCTTTCTATTTTGTGTTCTTGAAAAAAAAATGATTTTACATTGTTAATTGACGATGAATGGGGAAAATAATGCCCCTCTTGGGTTATAAATCGTGAATTGGGTGTTTTAGGAGAGGGGGAAAAGACCAAAATGTCCCTCGCCCCTTTAATAAAGCTACAGGATTTACATAGCCTCCCTAGTACGGAGGCTATTGCAGAGGCTAGCCTCCGTGACACGGCATGTATTGACTAACCTCTGCGACATGATGTGTATTGCGGAGGAGCGAACTTCGTGACACGTTAAAATCACGGATATATTCTACTTTCGTGGTCCAAAAACACATCAAACCTCTTTCAAAAATTCAAAAACTCTCCTGGATGACACTTTTAATATCCCTGAACATATTTCAACTCAAAATTCAATGTTTTGAACTCGGGAAGGCCAAAAATATAATGTTCGAAATCTTGAGGTGCTAAAATAGCCATGTCACCTATATTTAGTGCAAATTAAATGGCTTTGGGACTTCTAAACATTGGACAACTAGCTGAAAACTCATATAGAATCTTGCGGGGTATTCCAATATCTCCCCCTTGGGATCGTTCGTACCCAAATGAAACAATCTGAGTTGAGATACTAGGAAAATTGAGATCATGTACTAAATACTTATGAGTTGAATCATGATTAAATAACTAAATCTAAAACATGATGCATGGACTGAACTGAATTCATGAATACATTCTATGACAACAGGATGGTTGAATAGTTAAGATAGGAAATGAGAGAATCAATTTAAGGGAAACCATTGCCTTAAGCTGAATCTAAATTCATAGAGAAAATATGGCGGTACTTGGCTTGCATATCTGCTTCTGCTTCCTAAGTAGCTCCCTTGACGGATTGATTTCTCCATAGAAACTTAACCAGTGGGACTTCTTTATTTCTTAACCTATGAATTTGATGATCAAGGATCTCAACTAGGACATCTTCATACAAAAGGTTATATTTCATGTTCACACTTTCTAAAGGAACTATAGAATCTAGGTCACCGATGCATTTCTTTAGCAAAGAGACTTGGAATACGAGATGCATTGAGGTCAATTCTACAAGCAACTTGGATACTAAGATACTTCTGAAAAGCCTTCTTAAAGAGAGAGGTAAACTGGGTACCTCTATTTGAAATGATGGAGAACGGAACTCCATGCATCTTTAACAACTCCTTGTTATAGAGTCCAGCATAATCCTTAGCTGAATACGATGTATGAACTAGTAAGAAATGGGATGACTTGGTCATTCTATCTTTAATGACCCAAATCAAATCATGCTGACGACGTGTAAGAGGTAACCCTATCAAAATATCCATGTTCACCACCTCCCACTTCTAAATGGGGATGCTAAACTCTTGGATCATACCTCTAGGCCTTTGGTGCTCAACCTTAACCTGCTGATAGTTTGAACACTTAGCCATAAATTCCATAATATCTTTCTTTATACCATTCCACCAATAGACTTCCCATAAATCATCATACATCTTAGTGGTTCCTAGGTGAATAGAATCTCACGCATTATGAAACTCAGCTAATATTTATTGTCTCTAACCATCCACACTTAGAACACATAACCTTCTATGATAATAAAGCACACCATATCCCCTTTGGGATAAAACCTCAACCTTCTAATCCTACACAGACTTCTTCAACTTGACCGAAATAGGATCCCGATCAGTTTGGTCGTCATTCTCCATTTTGTTCCTATTTCTTCTATTTTTCCAAGTCATCCCTTCAGCTAAGTTCTTGACCTGAAAACACTAAAATCCGACATAAAAAACAATAATAGTTGCTTGAAAATGCAAAATTATCCCTTGTAAAAGATATAAAATATTCCATCAAAAACCAAAACATCAACACCCTAAACATAAGATAGTTGTTTATCCTCAAGCAACTCAACACAAAATCTCATGCATGAACAAACATAATGATGGGCATTCAACTATTGAACTAGATTTCATACAGCCACTCTAATGTCATCTCACTTATGTGGTCTCAACATATCAAGATCTATAATTGGAATTATTTACAATTCATTACATACTCAAACATAGATACAATATCCCACAGAAATTAGCAAAACTAAGTCTAACTCAAATTTCCCTCACAGTTAAAGAAGTCTACCACACATTATTTATTTATCTTATGGACAAAAACCAAGACTCTCTCTCTCTTATAAATGAGCTTGCAACATAGCATACACACCAATAACCTTGCCCTTATCATCCAATGTTCCCTTATGGTTGATTTGAAAAGATCAAGCAATTCTTTCTATGGCTTGTAATGAGGTTTTGGCATTAGGTGAGGACTAATTTTGGGAAAAGTGACTTCAAGTTCAAACTTCAATCTTTTTGCCCTTGATTACTACTCACCAAGACTAATGTTTTTCTAGTTCACTTATACTCCATACTATTCATCCATAATTTTACCATAGACACAATTTTTTTTAAGGTTTGCATCAGCCACCCTTAACTTATGTTGTTGCAGTCATTTGAGGTGCATAATATCTAACTAGATCAGGGCCAGATGCATTATTTTGTTCCAAATCCAAAGCATCTACATCAAATTGTTAACTTCCTGATAGTAGCCACTTTCAGCTTAGGCATTTTGCCTAAGTTAAGGTGCACGATATAAAAAATTGGACCAAGGCCAAAGTTAGGTGCTAACATCCTAAAGAGAGTGAATTAGTTTTATTTGGAATGAACAAATACTAACATATCTTAAAAAGGGTTCAAAAGGGAAAAAAATTTTTGGTGGGTCAGTCTTTATAGTTAAGTGGACTAATAATTGAAGGAGGCCTGCTGTCCTATCTTATTGAATCATTCACAAAGCAATATCAATGAATCAGGTAAGTTCTAGTTGTCCACACTATGCAAGAACTATAACAAACACTCGCACACACAGGAAATGAGTTAACAGTTACTCTATCGAATCTTGGGATTTACATCACATGATCATGATTACTTCATTTCTACATCCCAATGCCAATCATAGAATTACAAATGGTCATTCAACATATACTAAGTGACAAGAAGGAATAGTCATACAATATGTTCAAAGTATTTGCCATATTCATTTATTATCCATACATACAAAAAGGTACTAAAATAAAAGACAATACATAAATAAAATCACTGAACAGTATGTACATTATGACGATAAAGAAAAAACAAATATACAACATAAATATGTTGGTTATACTAGATAGAGCACGAGAGGAAAAGAACACAGGTAACAAAAACCCTTGTGGTGACAAAAAAATAACAAGAAACCCACCCCCATTAAACAAAATGCTTTGTTCTCAAATACATTAACATAAAGTACAAAGGAGTGGAATATGTGTAAGACACTTAGGCTGATGAGTCAGTCAGATGTGGTGAGGCTTCTTTGGTCTTAGGCGCAGCAACATCGACCCTTATGGTGGTAGGGGTGCTCAAATTATCTTCCTTCTATCTTGGAGGTATCTCAATAGGAATTGGACCTGGAATTGGCTCCTTAGTTGGGGCAGAACAGGTCGATACTCCTGCAGCTTCATCCATAGCTTTCTACTTCCACAACTCTTCATCTTTCTTTGATCTTTTCATAGCTTTCCTCAAGTCTCTCTCATACCATTCCTTAGGTGTCATCTTTTCTCTCCTTCTTCTCTCACCTTTCTATTAGTACTTTCATCCACCTACTTACCTTTGTCTTTAAGATATCTACCCATCAGATCAACTAGTCCTTCATCCTCATTACTAATGATCAAAGTAGGATTAAAAGTAGGTTACAGTAGTTGTCTCTTAATCTCGGCTATATCAGCCTATGCCTTCTTTAACTCTACCACAAACTTTGCAAAATCTAGGAATTATAGCTCGTCAGCCACTTGTTTCTACACTCTTCCATGTCATTCATTCTGGCATGAATATATTGATACAACTTTAAGGCTTCATCAATAATGCGATCAACAAATGGATTGAACAGTTGTGCCCAGGTGCTCAACTGTTTCTCAAACGTTTTTATGCTCTGACAGACTTAGAAAAATTCTCTTGTGTTAGCTTGTACTTAGAATAATAAGTTCGGACAGATATAGTGTCTGAAGTCCCACCCATTGGTGGCATAGATACTGATCCTACAGAAGTACTAGGTGGCATATAATCAGGTAGTACATACATAGTAATAGAAAATAACATACCTGTGGGTATCTCAGAAGTCCCAGGGGCTAGAGCTGACTGTTTTTGATAAGTAGAAGGCTTGTTGACTCACATTTCATATTTTGAGTTATCCTTTATTTTTTCAATATCTTGCCTGTGAGTTGCTCGAAACTCATTGTCAATCCCTTAAATTAAAGTCACCTTATCTTGTCTGCATAATTCTATGATCAAATATGGAAATGGTAAAAAACTTGTTACTTTGTGTTCTTAAACGAACAACTCATCAGCAATAATTTGGCCAAAATCAATCTTTATCCCATTAATTAGACTAGCAGCCAACACTGCCCTGTGATTGTCTAAGTTAGCATCTCCCCCTATCGGAGTTAACTGTAGTCTAAAAATAGCCTACCAAAACTTAGCCCGGAAGATGAGGGATGATTTAGAAATGCATAATTTAGGATTAAGTTCCCATGATGGGTTACCATCATCAGTGAGGATCCTAGATAACCAAGGCCTTTGGGTGGAGGCCATAGTTAGATGATGCTTAAGTTTTGGTACAGCAATCAGTGCTTCAAAGATAAGCCCAAATAGTATTCTGTTCAACGTGCGGGCAGATATATCAATGGTGACCCCTCTTACCAGAACTGATTCCCTTTTGGGCAAGTCTAAAATTTTTGAGCCCTTGGGATAGTCCTTCTCTGCCAGTGCCGAATAATAGGCAAAAAAATCTTACACAAGATTTGGTTGGTATGCCCCAGAGGCTTGCTCATCCAAGTTAACTCATATTCATTAAACCGCCGCTCTAGATCTAGGTACTCATGAAACTCAATAGTCACAATTTTGTGCTCTTCAGAGATTATCCTCTTTATTGGCCTTGTTGTTGTGAGTTCATGCCCATTAAGATATTTATCCCATGCTCCTTCAATTCACCACCTAATTGCATTCCGTGTTTGGGTCTTTGCTTTTAAGCACACTGGTATCCTTAGCTTCCTGATGCCTCAACTTGGTTGGAGTTTGATGTGTTAACCCCTTCCTCATTGGGGCTTGAACTTGTGCTACTGGTGCTGCTCTCACTCTTTTCTTCAGACTGGGAGAGTGCCTGATTCATCTTCTCCCTTTGTTGAGTGTTGTAAGATGGAGCCTCCTTACTTAATGATGACTTATTTCTTCCCTTTCTATGTCGAGTCCTACCACCACCTCTGCTTATGGGTAGTTTGCGTGCCATTTACTTGAACAAAGAATCAAGAAATAGTCGGATCAGAATTAGAAAGAATTTATAAAAACTTGACTTGATGGGTGGCTTGACGGTCCATCACCCTGACCATCAATTCTTAACCAGTAAATCATTTCTCACATATACTAGCGATGGTCACCGTGACGATTCATCAGGAGTCTGATGGTCCATTAGGTTATCCGTCACAGCTAAACCAGTAACAAACTTCTTTAAAAATATTTCAACGGTCAAGGTAACAGTCTATCGGGTATCCACGGTCTTTCAAGTTGGACGTCACTTTAACTTTTCAACATCAGGTTTCACTTTGGCAGTTTGTCAAACATCTGGAGTACTATACTTAATTGTGCACACAACAATGGAATTGATTCAACATTAAAACACTAGTTTCACCATTTTTGGCACATGGGTTACTCAGACTTCACCCAAATTAATATTTACAAGAGTTAGACTAAATTAGAAGCACAACAATGCAAAAAAAACAAGATGAAGTTTATTTTTAACATTATCAAACTCACACAAATCACGTTTATGATTTTGAAAAGAAGAGTAAATTAAAGATGGTACCTTGTTTTTTGCAGTATTCTTCACTACTCTGAATTTTACAGAACTTCACAAATAACTACAGATATTAAATTATTTTATTAGTGAGCAACTTAACTTACTTTGTGATGAGATTATAGGAAGGAGAGAGTTGTTTAAATATGAGACAATGGGGAAGAGGGAGAGTCCTAAGAGGAGATGAATAATCTTTGGTACTTTGAATGCAGATGAATTTAAATAGCTTTAGGATTTAAAGAGGTGTCAACTTACATAACCTCTTTCTCTTATCAATTTAAAGATGATCGGGTCAGATAAGAATAAGTTATTCACTTTAAATTGAACCGACCCAACCCACTAAAAATTAGGGTTAATTTGAAGGACACACCGGCGGTTTGTTAGGTACCTGACGATTTATCAGGTTTTCTGTCAAGACTTGCAAGAACCTTGATCAACCTACATGTTACGACGAGAAAAGAAATGGTTCGTCATAGAGGTAACGGTCCATCACAGAGGTGACGGTCCATCACAGTTCCCGTCAGGTCTATTCAGTGATATGATTTTCCTTCTTCTTAGTGACGATTATGTTGTAGGTCTGTCAAGATTGCGATGGTCCATCAAGTTTTTTGTTGGGTTTATTCCAATAGCTCAGGTTTCTGAATTCCTTTGACAGCTCCAGTGATGGTCCGTCAGACCCCTAAGTTTGAAATCTCTATTTGCATTTACTGTTTTTGCTAGGATGGCCTTTATCTCTTAGTTTGAAATCTCTATATGCCCACTAGTTTGTGGGTGGTATGCAGTTTCTACTTTATGTTGTTTCACCCTATATTTTTCCAAGGCAACCCGTAACACTTTGTTGCAAAAATGAGATCCTTCATTGCTTATGATAGTATGTTGTGCTCCAAAATAAGAGAAGATATTCTTTTTGAGAAAATCAATCACTCTCTTACCTTTGTTTTCAGCCAGAGACACAGCTTTAACCTATTTGGATACATAATCTACAGTAACCAAGATATATTCTAATCCATAGAAACTGACGAAGGGTCCCATGAAATCAATACCCCAGACGTCGAACAATTCAACCTCCAGTATTTTTTTCATAGGCATCTTATGGTGCTTCGATATTGAGCCTTGCCTCTGTCAAAGGTCAAATCTCTTCACAAATCCTTATGCATCCCTAAACAAGGTTGGCTAGTGATAGCAACTTTGTAGCATTTTTCATGCGGTACAATTACCTGCATGGTGACCCCTGACTGGTGAAGCATGACAAGCTTCCAAAATGTTCAACATATCAACTTTTAGGACACATCTTCTGATAATATTATCAGTACACTGCCTGAATAGATATGGATTATCCCAGAAGTAACTTTTGGCATCATAGAGGAATTTCATTTTCTGATGAAAAGAAAAATCTTTAGGAATAAGATTGCTTACCACATAGTTGGCAAAGTCCGCGTACCAAGGTAATATTTCAAGCATAACAAGGATGTGCTCATCAGGGAATGCATCATCAATTTTGCATTTATCAGTGATTTCCTGATCTCCCTCAAGTCTGGATAGATGGCTTGCGACTTGATTTTCATATTCTTTCCTGTATTTGACCTCGAAGTCAAACTCTTGTAGAAGCAGCACCCATATGATTAACCTTGGTTTAGCATCTTTCATTCCAATCATATATCTCAAGGAAGTGTGGTCGGTATAAACCACCGCCTTGGTTCCCAACAAGTAAGCACGGAACTTCTTAAAAGTATAGACAACTGCGAGAAGTTCCTACTCAGTAACAATGTAATTCTTCTGTACCCCATTCAATTCCTTGCATGCATAGTAAATAGGGTGGACTATTTTTCTTTATTCTATCCAAGCGCAGCCCCAAGTGCTTCTTCACTTGCATCACATGATTTTGAAAGGCTTAGACCAGTCTGGAGCAACAATAATGGGGGTAGCCACCAGTTTTTCTTTAAGGTATTCAAATGCCTTCCTACAATCGTCATTAGATACAAACTAAGCATCCTTCTCCAACAACTTGCATAATAGATTAGGAATTTTAGATAAGTCCTTAATAAATCGATGGTAGAATCCAGCATGCCCCAAGAAACTACGAAATCCCTTTATAGAGATAGGAGGGGGTAATTTCTGTATCACCTCTACTTTTGCTCGGTCAACTTTGATCCCCTTAGATGAAATTTGATCTACAAGCACAATACCTTCTTTCACCATGAAGTGGCATTTCTCCAAGTTTAGCACAAGATTGAATTCCTCGTATCTCTATAGCGCTCTACTAAAATTTTCCAGACACAGCTTAAACGAGTGACCCATTACAAAAAAATCATCCATGATAACCTCTAAGGTGTCCTCCACTATGTCAGAGAAAATAGACATCATGCACTATTGGAATATAGAGGGTCCATTACATAAATTTAACGGCATCATCTTGAATGCAAATGTGCCATACGGGCACGTGAATGTTGTCTTCTCCCTGTCTTCGGGATAAATGAAATCTGGTTGTATCCCGAATACCCATTTAGAAATTAGTACCAATCCTTTCCTTCTAGACGATCAAACATTTGATCCATTAAGGGAATTGGGATATGATCCTTCAGAGTCCATGAGTTTAATAGCTAATAATCCATATAAACTCTCTACCCAATGAATGGCCTAAGTGGAATTAACTCGTTCTTTTTATTAGCGATCACAGTCATGCCCCCTTTCCTAGGCACACATTGCACGAGACTAACCCACTTTCTAGCAGAGATATGGTACACTACCCCTGCGTCAAGACATTTAATGATCTTCTTTTTAACCAGTTCTTACATCAGTGGGTTCAATCTATGTTGATGCTTAATAGTTGGTGTTCAATCTTCCTTAAGCTGAATTTTGTGAGTACATATACCAGGAGGAATACCAATAATATTGGTAATAGTCTATCCTATGGCCCTTTTATATCTCCTAAGCATAGAGATAAGGGATTCAACCTTCTATTCACCTAAATCTATTGCGATAATCATAGGTAAAGTGTTTCCACTGCCTAGAAATATATACCATAGATGGCCTGGCAACTCCTTCAACTACAACACCGGTGGCTCTTCAATAGATGGCTTAGCCGATGGTGTTGGGTGATTTTTGAGATCTAAATCCAATTTTTTTGGAGCATATGAATATGATCCCATTCCCTTCAGGGCACATACCGTCTCCTCATATTCTTTAATACCTTTTCTATCAAAGTTCATCAAGACAGAAGCCAAAGTTTCAATATCATATTTCTCATCAATTGGCACCTCTCACTCATTTTCATAATAAACATCAACAATAAAGAATACACTCATATCATTGTGTTGGTTCATCTATTGGCACACATTAAATCAAACTACTCTATCATTGAGCCAAAACTATAGCTCATTTGCCCGCAAGTCAATTAACACCCTCACAGTTGCAAGGAAAGGTCTACCTAAGATTATGGGCACCTTAAAGTCCACCTCACAATCCAAGATCACAAAATTAGCAGGGAAAATAAAATTGTCCACCTTTACGAGAACATCATATAACAAACCCATTAGTCGCATCACTAATCTGTCTACCACCATAAGTCTCATGTTAGTGGGTATGGGATCTCCCAAACCTAACTTCTTATAAATTTATAGTGGCATCAGATGAATACTCGCCCCAAGATCACACAGAGCCTTCACAAAATCCAGCGATCCAATAGTACAGAGGATGGTAAACACTCCAGGATTCGCTTTCTTTTGCACTAATGATCTTATACAAATAGCATTACAATGGTGAAGATTATCCACCAGTTCATATCCCAACGTCCTCTACTTTTAGACAAGATCCTTCATAAATTTACGATAGCCAGGCATTTGTTCAAGTGCCTTCACTAAGGGAACATTCACGGTTAACTATTTCAGCATTGTCATAAACTTGCTAAATTTCATTTCATCCACCATTTTATGCAATTGATGAGGAAACTGAGGAAGTAGTTTTGGCATTACTTTAACCACTACTTCTCCCTTCTTTCCCTTATCTTTTTCTAAATCGTTAGTCTTCTGATGGTTAGATGAACTATCATCAATATCCAGTTTCTCAGACTCCCCTAGATGGTCTTCTTCTGCTTTTTTATCCAACTCTACCACATCATCAATCATAGTCTTGCCCATAGAAGGGCTCAGTAATACATTACCACTGCGGATACCAATCGCCAGATAAGACCTATCATTCTGAGGGTTTTTCATAGTGTCACTTGGTAAAGTACCATTTTTTCTCTGATTAAGTACTACTGAAAGTTTGTTCATCTACTGCTCTAGCTATTTTATTAAAGTTGAATGTGAATCGACCAACTGACTCATAGAGGATAATTTACCCTTCATCATTGTCACACCAAAAATAGTCGACTACACCCCTTTCAACAACTTCTCTATCATGTCCTCCATGAACATCTTACCTAAACTAGTAGCAGCACTATCACGATTTCCAAGAGGCATATACAATCCACTCTTTTTGTTATTATTTTATCATCTCCCTTAGTCACGATCTTTGTAACCATATTTATCATAATAAGTCCGACCTTGATTCCCTTGGCTTTTGCCTCAAAAACCCCCTGTTTATTAAGATAATTAGCTACCTCATCAGAATCAGAACCATCTTAACATTGTGACCTAATGAATTTCACCTTTTCAGTCTTCCCATATAGAAAATACTTTATGAGTAGATCTATCTGGGTCTTCATATGCACCATATCTTAGTTACACTCTTTCTCTTTCTATCACTGCTCGGCTAATATACCACTAGACATGGTAGATCTTTCTACTATAGAATCCCTAGTATGCTAAGTTCTACTAGTCTTAGTCAATTGCTTAAACATATCTACAGCTTCAATGAAAGTAAGCCCCATGAATGATCCCTCTGCAGCATTGTTTACGGTTGGTTTAGTAATGATGTTTAAAGATCTGTAGAATATCTATATCAAATGTTCATCAGTCATATTATGGTTAGGAAACTATGTCAAATTCTTCTTGAATCTTATCCAAGTCTCATGGAGTGCCTCATTCGGTAAATGCCTGAAGTTGTTAATCTCATCCCTCAACTGTAACATCTTGGAAGGCGGAAAGAACCTTTCTAGGAAAGCTCCTTTCAACTTCCTCCAGTTTGTTATAAAATCATGAGCCAATTCATTAAACCATATTATTTCCTCCCCAGACAGAGACAACGGGAATAATCATAATTAAATTGCATTCTGTCCAACTCCAGGGTTGTCAAAATATTTTTAGATATTGATGAAGTTCACTAAGTGCATATTTGGATCATCCCCTGGAAGTCCACCAAACAACCCTTTGAGGTTAAGCAACTATATCAACGTCCTTGTGATATTGAACTTCACTCCAGGTGCTAATGGTGGTGGCATAATTGCTCATGTGGCACCAGCCTCATCTAAATCTATGTCATCTTCTTCATCAGCTATAAACTACAGAGTAGGTTAGGGGTTTGCTCTTTCTCTAGCTGCCCAATTTCTATTCACTACCACAACTACATTCTTAGTATACCTCCTTTTTATGGGGTCAATCAAATTATCATCTTCCAAGTCGTCCTCAACATGCTTAGAGACATGAGCTGGCTTACCATCATTTTGTTAATTCAATTGAGCTCTATCTAAGGCGGCTAGTCAATTTGCTTTTTGTTGATCTTCCATTCTGCCAATTAATAAAGGTTTTGGATGATATGGTAATAATGGTTCTCCTGACCTCCTTGTACTTGGCATGCAAAATAAAGATCCTATAATAAACAAAAACAACAAATAAAAGTAAAATTAGGAACTTGACCAAATGTCATTTAACAGTCATAAACTTAATTGAAAACTGTATTCCCTGTAATGGCACCAAAATTTGGTACGCCAAAATTACAACTCTTGTTAGAAAGTGTAAGAAATCATCATCAAATATAGAACCCAACTAGATTAAAGTTGAATCCCTTAGGGAATATTTTGCAAATTAAATCTTATGATTATTAATGGACAATTGATCAAAGGTTTCAAAGTAAATGGGGGTTTTGATTTGTTACCAAGTCTAATGAGTGTAATTGCAGGTTTAAATTCAATAAGATTAGACAAACTAGGATTATGTTCACCAAGATGTTCAAGCAGTCAGGGTTGTGAGTTAACTTAAATTTCCAATTCACAATTTCAAGAATTATTGAATTCTAAAGTTCACCCATTTGTTTTCAACCTAAATGGATTACTACTCTTTAATTATTTAAAACTCAAAGAATGCACTGACTTATTCAATTAGTTTCTTAAGTGGGTTGATCCTTGTAAGGAATAAACCCTTAACCCAAAGGTTAAACCCTTTGAATTCCTTGTAAGCCTTCTCTTCTCCCAACATACACTTTTTTACTCAAACAAATGATGTTCTTAGGCTCACCCTTCTAGTTGCAACCAAGAAAAGTCATAATTGTGAAGAGGAGTTTATACAATCTCAATTAGTTAAGGAAATTAAGCATCCTCACAATCCCGATCAGAAAATCACATCAAGGCTCTCATAACTCTAGTTATGGGAGCTTTAGCCACACATCTAAAAAAAAAGAGAAGAAAACATTGTTTTGTTCATAAATTAATTCAAAGAACTACTTACAAAAGTCCCCATAATTGTTCTTGATATTCAGTGAGAATAATGATTCAAATCCTCATATCCACAATAATAGCTTGTAATCTCAGAGAGTAATATATACAATGTGTTTCAAAAGATGGAAATAAGATAAAAGATTCATAATCTAAACCTAGAGTGGGTATTTATATGTTCCCAGGTACTGGGGATTTAAAATATGAACTTAGTATTGTGGCATCACAGTTGACGGTCAAGTTAATGATCCGTCAGTGGCTTGACGGTCTGTCGCTTGGACCATCGCTAAAGGTCCTGAGCTGCTTCATTCTGTTTAAGGGGTGACGGCCAAGTTGATTGGCCGTCACTAGTCTGACAGTCCATCACTTGGACCATCATTTGATCAATCAGGAAATGAACTTTTTGTCTCAGCCTGACGACTAGGTTGATGGCCCGTCAGAGATCTGATGATCCATCAGTTGGACAGTCACTTTGGTTATCCATTCTTTCCATTTTGTTTGGCTTTGACGGTCCGTCACATGGTTTATGGCCCATCAGTATTGTCGTCATTCTCCTCTTTGTTCCTATTTCTTCTATTTTTCCAAGTTATTCCTTCAGCTAAGTTCTTGACCTAAAAACACTAAAATCTAGCATCAAATACAACAACAGTTGCTTGAAAATGCACAATTATCCCTTGTAAAAGATGTAAAATATTTTGTCAAAAGCCAGAACATCAATTACCATACTGTATCAACACATAACCAAGACCAACCCTAAAAGTATCACAAGAAACTACAAAATCCATCTAAACCCTCTGGTCGAGACAATACTAGAGTTGAAGTGAGTCGAGGCCTTAACTCCTGAAAATTTTTTCGCAGGAATCTGACCACTAAAATTTGACTTACTTCTTAGCCAGTCAAGACATTGGAGAAGCAATAGAAGAAAATCTTTCAGCAAATCACCTGTAGTAACCAGCTAAACCCAAGAAACTCTTGATATTTAATACAGAAATGGGACTAATCCATTTCTCATTACTTTAGTATTTTGAGATCAACTCAACTGCCATCACTAGAAATGATATGACCAAGGTCAGCTATTGATCTCAACCAAAATTCACACATGATAAACTTAGAGAACAACTAGTGATCCTAAAGGGCCTGAAATACAATCCTCAAATGGTTTGCATGATCAGTTTCACTACGAGAATAGACAAGTATGTCATCTATAAAGACTATGATGAACATGTTCAAGTACTACTTGAACAACCTATTTATCAAGTCAATAAAAGTTGTAGGAGCATTCATTAGTTCAAAACACATAACTAGAAATTTGAAGTGACCATACTATATTCTGAATGTTTTCTTTAGGATGTCACATTTTTTAACACTAAGCTAATGATAGCCAGATCTGAGGTCTATCTTAGAAAAATAGATTGCACCTAGAAATTGGTCAAACAAGTCATCAATCCTAGTGAGAGGATACTTATTATTGATTATGACTTTGTTCAACTAATGATAGTTAATGCACATTCTGAGGGAACCATCTTTCTTGCTCACCAAGAGAACTGGAGCAGCCAATGGACAAACACTGGGCCTAATAAAACCTTTATCAAAGCTATCTTTCAATTGATCTTTCCAATCCTTAACCTCAACTAGAGCCATTCTGCAAGGTAAAATTGTGATAGTTTGGGTATCTGGGAGGAGATCTATTTTAAAGTCAATTTCCATCTTAGGAAGAACTCTGGTATGATTTTTAGGGAACACTTTTCGGAACTCATTTACTACTGTAACTGAATCAAGACTCAGAGTTTCAAAATTTGATTCCTTGACTCAGACAACTGGTAAATGAAACCCTTTGATATCATCTTCCTTGCCTTAAGGTAGGAGACAAATCACCCAATAGGAAATGAAGTACTACCTCTTCATTCGATGATAGGTTCATTAGGAAACTGGGACTGTACTATTTTATTTCTATAGTCGACTGAGGCATAACACGAGTGGAGCCAATCCATAATGAGATTGACATCAAAATTAGTCATCTCTAATTCTACAAGATCAACTAATGTGACTTCCTGAGACATTATGATCAGGTAATTTTTGTATACCTGTCTGGCTGTAATAGAACTACCCACTAGGGTAGACACTGAGAAGGGTTATTCTAATCAATTAGGATTAATGATAAAGTCTACTTCTGTCTATGGAGTCACAAAATAAAATGAAGATTCGGGGTCTAACAATGCATAAATATGAAGATAGAAGACTTGTAACGTACACGTAACAATATCAGGAGAACTCTCCTGATCATGTTAAGTTTGGAGAGCATAAAGTTAGTTCTGATGCTGCCTACTAGTGACACTGGAGGTGGCACCTTATTGAGTTGGGATACCTACTGAAGCTTATGAAAAGTTTGAATGACCCTATAGATAAAAATCCTTTCCCATTGGGCAATCCCTGATCTTGTATCCCGGCTTTCCACATCTAAAATGCACACCACTACCTACCCAACACTCTTTCTGATAGTTCTTACCATATATCCTGCAAAGAAGATTGGCATAACCATTATTTATGCTACTTTGGGGATTAAAACCTAGCGTTCTATCCCTATCATCCTGCCTAAACGCAGGCATAGGGGCAATAGTTGAAAATAAGGTTGGAACTGAATATTTCTAATGGAACTGAGAATGATTCCCACCATCAGACCTACATTATGAGAAGTTGAAGCTACCAGTTCTGGACCTCTTATTCTCTTTTTTTTTTATTTGAGATTCTCCTCCTTAATCTGCTGATCATGGACCATTAATCTAGAAAGGTCCATCTCCTTAACCAACACAGTTGTTCTGTACTCCATTACCACATCCTTCGAAACCCCAAATATAAATTTACTCATTACAACCCTAGAATCGACCACCATAGACGTAGCATACCCTGCGAACTGGGTAAACTTGAGTGAGTATTTCTTCACACTCATGTTACCCTGCTTTAGATTTATAAACTCATACGTCTTGGCCTCCCTCAACTCGAGTGGGAAAAACCTTTCTAAGAAGTTTATAGCAAACTCCTACCACTCTATAGGCCCTGTGTCAACACCTTTGTCCTCTTTCTACTTTTTGAAACAAGTATAAGCCAATTTTCATAATTGGTATGTAGAAAAATTATCGCTTTCACTAGCAGTAACACCCATGATATCTGTCACTTTCTACACAGCATCTAAAAACTCTAGCAGATCCTCCTCAGACTTGGATCTAGAAAATAATAAAGGATTCATTCGAGTGAAATCTTGGATCATAGCAGTTGTCGTGATCCCTACTGGATTGGCTAAGGCAACAGCCTGGTGGTTATTCTAAGCAACCATTTTTGGGCTAAAATATTAAATGTGGCCCTTGTTTCCACATAGGAAACATGTTTGTTCAGAGGGTCTTCTTGAACAAGTGGTGGTACGGGTTGATCCCTGTTCCTTCTTCCATTATTTATTCTAGGAGGTAATTTTTGTAAATAGATTAAGTATGAGTTAGAAAAGGAAGTTCAATAGAGATCATGCTCTTCTACATGACATGAATATAAAAAAAAGGAAAACTTTCCTAAAACATTTCATAGCCACTTGCCCATAAATATGGTACGTTTCACACTCTTGCATAAAAATCTATTCAATGCGGATAGTAGACACCCTACAAAAGTTTAAAACCTTAGGCTCTGGTACCATGTTTTGTCATAAAATGAGGCTACCCCTAGTCGTAACACGGTGCTTAAGGCCACAAGTGACACCTAGCTAACCCATGATCTAGTACCTGCTATGAGCACTAAATAAAATAATAATACAAGCATCATATGTAGAAACTAAACTAAAAAAAACTCTGTCAAGATGAATTATTAAGACAATAACCACATGTATGAAACTACTAATAAAACTAAAAATAAGTTTGAACATCTGAAAGCCTCTAAAACATGAGGAGTTGATGGTACAAACCCCTAACTAACTCCAACTGACTGAGATAAAGAAAATGTAGAAAATAACTATAAAGAAATTGACCTTGATTGATAAGGACTCACTACAACTATTGTTGAGTAGTGCTGAATTGACTAAGGGCGAGTGGGAAACTAAGCATTCAAACCTATGTTATAAGAAAACATAGCATAACAGAGAGTATGTGATCAGTACTTTAAATGTACTGGTAGGTGAGATAAGGAAAAACTGAAAGGTATATAGATACTGAGCTTGAATTACAAATGTAAAAAATGAATACAAGACCAAGTAAATAATTTACGAAAATAATCTATAAAATTGAATGACTGAATAGTTGATAAACTGAACACTTGGTCATGCAAACCTAAGCTGATATAATTTGAGTATTGAGCTGAAAAAGTGGGAGGTATCATGTAACTGACATTCCTTAATATGAGTTAATAGGGGTCCCACCTGTAACCCCAGTTGAAAGAGTGTCAATACCTTGCCATGGGCACTAACACTGGCTATGTGGATCCACTAATCTGATATCCCAAAGGACTAGAGTGTCAGTCCTCTACATGTAGTTTACCCCTAAGATCATGTCACTCCTCTACTAGTGGGTGACATCCCACAACCTATGTTGGCTATGTAGTTCTGAAACTTAGGGACTACTACTAAAGTTCTCAATCCTCTACTAGTGGGTGAGCCTTCATTCCTAGGTTTGGCCTATGCTAAATCCTACTCCCAACTGAACTGATACTGGTATTGACAAAAATTTACTGGACTCATAACTAATAATCATTTATCATGAATATGATAATCTAAATATGATAATAATGTCATGATCTGATTGAATTGTTGCTTGAAATCGAAAACATATATAAACATCTTGGTATCGGGTGTTCATAACCCTATTACACTGAATAATACTTTAAATACAATAACATCATTTAAAAAACTATAAGGAAATTCATGATTCAGAAACCCAAAACATAAAATATATCACTAAACTAATGAAAACCATGATTTTGGGTATGGAAGTATGTTAAACTTATGAGGAAAACATATTGACATGGTTTAATTCGTAACTTGATAGATTAACATGGTATTAACTAAACATGACATGAGTTACTAAGATTATAAATCATATGAGAGTATAATTCACATGGGGAAACACAATGTCATGGTTTTTATTCAAAACTATTAAGATCAAATTGAGTAAATTTATACTTAGCATAGAAATTTCATGAAAAGAGGGAAAATGGTTTATACTTAAAAACAAGGGATTTATTGGGACTTAATAGGTGGAAGGAACTCATTGATGAATATCCCACATACCTGTGTTACTTGAATTCTTGAAAAGAACTTGGAATTGGGACCTTGAATGGTTAAATTCTTGGAAAAAGCTTTCAATTTTGTGTTCTTTGGAAAGGGGAATGATTTTATGTTGTTAAATAATGAGGAATGGGGAAAATAATGGTCCTTTTGGGTTTTAAATCATGAATTGGGCTTTTAGGGGGAGTGGGAAATACCAAAATGCCCCTCGCCCTTTTAATGAAGCTCCAGTATTTAGACATCCTCCATGGGATGGAGTCTATCATAGAGGCTAGCCTCCGTGACATGGCGTGTATCGTAGAGACTGACCTTTGTGACACGCTTTGTATCGTGGAGGGATAGTCTTCGTGACATATTAAAATTACGAAGACATTCTGCCTCTATTGTCTAAAAATACCCCGAACCCCTTTTAAAAATTCTAAAACTCTCCCGGATGATCCTTTTATCACCCCTAAACATATTTTAACATATAAATCTATGTTTCAAACTCGAGAAGGCAAAAAAAAATGTTCAAAATCTTAAGGTATTAAAATGTCCATGTCACTTGTACTTAGTGTATATTAAATGGCTTTGGTACTTCTAAACATTAGATGAATAGCTAGAAACTCATCTAGAAACTTACAAGGTATTACAAGAATGATACTCTTAAGAATTGGTGAGGTTGAATTGGAACACAACCAAAGAAGGGAAGGTTTTCTAGAAGTTTAAACATATGAACTGAGATATGAAGAAGTCTTTATCTATCTGGGGTAAGGAAAAATATGGAGATATATTTAAACAACTTATCATTGGATAAGAAATTATTAAATTGAAGGAGGATTTGCTTGAAGAATTTCCAACACCATAGAATAGAATAGTCATGCAGAAGGCATAAGTGAAGTTTAAAGGTACCTTTACCTAGAGGAGCAATTTCGGAGGTAGAAAACTAGCATAACATGGTTTTTAAAAGTATATAGAAACACTAAATTTTTTCATAGGCTAGTTAAGAGAAGAAGGAATAGATTACAAATTAACAAAATAAAGTACATCGATGGAAACTGGATTGAGACTAAAAGAGGGCTAGCAAAAGAGGTAGTGTCTTGTTTCCAGAAATAGTTCACTCAAGAGGAAGAGGGTAATAATTTTGAGATACTAAATTTGATTTCAGTGATGATTACGATAATTAATAATGAGAAGCTATGTGGCATTCCTACTATGTATGAGGTTTACTAAGTAATATTTGATTTGAAAGCTAGTAATACATGTCGTCCTGATGGCTTATTTGGTTTGTTTTACTAGAATTGTTGGGAAATAGTTGGAGCAGATGTTTTTAATATTTTGAAGAACTTTTTTTAGTGTAACACACTTACTAAAAGCATAATGCATACAAGCTTAGTTTTGTTCACTAAGAAATCCAAGGGTCCTAAATGATCTATTTAAAGGTATGAGATACAAGGGTTGTACCACCTAAATAGAGTAGGAATATAAACCATCTTGCTTATGATGATGACATTATAATCTTCACTTCTATAGATAAATTATCAATTGAGCTGGTGATTTTTGTTCTACAATACTATTAGAAGATCTCATACCTACTAATAAATGATAGAAAAAAATCATTTTACATGTATAAAATGGTTTTTACCAACTTGATGAATAAGGTTAATGATATCACAGGCTCAGTTCCTTTTTTATATCTTGGTTTTACAATAATACATGCTAGATAGAGGAAATCCTATTATAATGAACTGACTAAAAAGGTGAAAGAGAGATTAAAAAATTAGAAGGGGATGCTACTTTCATTTGGAGGGAAGGTTACACTAATTAACAATACCTTCAAAGCATACCTCTGTATATGCTATTTTTATTGTACATCCAAAATTCACTCTTTATGAACTTTAAAAAAATTTAACTGGTTTCTCAAGGTAAACGCAAATAGTGGGTTGCATGGGACAAGATGAGTTATCCTAAGGAATAATGGGCTTTAGGTTTTAGATATTTTTTGATATATCAAAACAATGTTTACTAAACTTTGGTGGACATTCAGGATAGCTAAGATATCCAGGACTTTATGGATAAACTACATATAGAATAAATATTATAAGAAACTTTTTCCCACTATAGCGCAATTGAAAATTAGATCACAGATATGGAAGAAGACATCAAAAGCAAGAGATAAAGTCGAACAGGAAATATGGTCGGAACCCCCTATAAGTACTTCTAATATTTGGTTTGATAATTAGACCAAGCTGGGTTCTCTTTATCATGTGGTATAAGAAAATCATCCATTAAATGAAGATAAAGAAGATCTAGAGAAAATCATGTATGGGGATCAGTGGTATTATGAAAAGATATTTGAAATCCTACCAGGTGATATTATGAAACGTGTTATAGATGATGTGACCATCAGTAGATTAGTTGCACCTTGGGATTTAGCATGGTGGATTCCTACAAATAAAGGTACATTCAGATAGTACTTAGGATTTGATCAGACTGAAGAAAGACTTCTTAGAACATTTTAAGAAGAAGTGGACTATGAGGGTGCCATTTAAGATTAATTTCTTCTTGTAAACTACCATTGGATTACATCATAAAAAATTTGAATTAATGTAGTTTCTAGATGTACATATTAGGTAGAGTCACACCAAGAAACTACCTATCACCTTTTTATTACTGGAGAAGTTATAGCAAAGGTCTAGGATTACTTTGCAATTGCTGCCAAAGTAGAAGGCCCTTTTATACAATATCATCATACCTTGTAGAGATGGTGGAATACAGACTTCAACAATAAGCTTCAGCCTTTTATATAGGCTACACCTGCAATGATATGCTATTCGCCATGGAAAACAAGGAACATAATTTTGCATGGAGGTTCTATGCCAGGGAACAAAGTTATTTATGAGATTAGTATTAATCTTCATAACTGACTTAATCTTATACCCTTATGTAAGGAATCTACCTATAAGTTTTCCATTACTTGTAGATTTATTACAGAATTATAGACCAACAATCAAAGCTACTCCTATAAGTTGGAAAAAAAACCTAACAAGCTGGTTCTAATGCAACTCAGATGAAGGTTCAAAGTGTAATCCAGGTTCAAGCACAATTGTATACTTTTTCAGAAATGAATACGAAGATATGGATTTCGCAAAGGCATAACAAACTGGTCATAATACAAGGTACTATAAGAAGGTTGGCAATGAAAAAATAATGTGAGTATTCTATATGTAATCACTTTTACCACTAATATAGGAGATTGACTCCCTGGGTTTAACGAAAATGGTTAAGGGGGAATAGGACAACCCATGGAGTATTTGTACAATCATAAGTAGGATTAAACAATTGAAGAGCATTAGGAATATTCAGATTATACACTCAATGGTAGAGGGCCACACACTTGTAGATTTTTTTAACTAACATGTGTTTTAATTTTTTAGGCACAAAGGTTGTTGAACTCTTTTATAGATCTTCCAAAGGAGGCTAAGAACATTAGTAACCTTGAAGTAATCAAAAGCTTTTGTATTCAACATGAGTCAATTTTTTTCATTCACATAGCTGCATTATCCTATTTACTACCATTTAAACTAGCATCACATCAATCTCTTGAAAACATAAGTTTTGTCACAATAATCTACTTTGTGCATTAGATGCTTAATTCTTTATGCTTAGATCACTCATTATGTATTTCTCTTTATATGTTTATTCGACCTATATCCCTTTTACAAGTGTCTCTTGTTTTAATATTATTATTATTCTTAAATTATCATCTTTTTGAATGTATTTATTCTACATAATAAATTTCATGTGTATTTGATTTTTTTAATCTTACTTAAAGGTTTTCTAAATATTTGAATATTGAATCGGCTATGAGTCTGAAATGAGATTGTTCATTTAGAGATTATTAGGGATAACACTCATTTGGCTCATCAAATAAGACTTTAGAAAATGGCTTACATAGGAAGACATGGAACAAGACTTTATGGGACAATATAAGTTTAAAATCATGATCGATCCGATAATGTTGGACTTGCTTAATGTAAAGAGAATAACTTATGAATCTTTTGAGGAATATACAGTATGAGGAGATTAGAAGCTTCTAAGATACATTCTTCTATGCCTCAAGAAGAGTTGTCTAAAATTTTACCAAGCTGTTAGATGGCATATTCTATCAAAACTTATTCTTCTTATATATTTAGAACTTCGACGATCTAATTCAAATTAGAAAGAGATTAGAATGTGGCATTTGGATAGGTAGAGTTATTAATGTTTCTACAATACAGACTACTTTTCAAGAACTAAAAATTTTGCCAAAATTAGAAGAAAAAAAAGAAGAAGATATCTCGACCATCCCACCTTAAGAACAACACCATCAAGATACCCAAAAAGCATATGCCATTTTTGACAACTATGACCCACAAGATTTTAAATACCTAAATTCTTTCCAAAATGATTTTGAATAACAAACTTATCTAATACCATCCAAATCTCATCAATAAAATAAAATTAAACCTCATAATTTTATCCCTTTAACTAAACCTTTGACCAACATATTCCAATGATTGTGGTCCCGAGGAGTTTTGAAACCAAGAAAAGGATGAATCCCTAAATACCCTCCTCTAAATTTTGACATATCCAAATTGTGTACATATCATTCAGATATCCAAGATCATGATATTAAGGAATATTTAGCATTAATATACAAGATCCAATATTTGATTGAGAATTTCAAGATTATAGCATTACAAGGGCCATAAGCAACATTTATGACACTACCACATCCACAATTATTGTCCAAGAAAATCATATAGAAATTATCTTGAGATATTTGAAAGGAATGCATATATCACATCAAAAGAAATGAAAAGGTCAAACTATCACAATAAAAGTACGAATTCTCTATTCTTCCATTGCAATTAAGAATTTTTTTCATAGTTTTTTTTATTCTCTCTTTATACTCCTAAACTTCATTTGACATGACTTTCATTTGGATACGTAGGTAGCACTTTCTTGGGTGTGATCTTAGTAGAATAAATTTCCCTTTTCCCTTCATATTCAAATAATATTAGCTTTTGACCTGACTCTCTTTGACAAATCTAAATTATATTGGTCAATCCTATGACTTCAAATAACAATTACAGATATGAAGTTGGACTTTAATATTCGAATACAAGACAACTGTTTCTTTTGAACTAGTATTTTATTTCAGTGATGTAGGAATATAAGACTTCATAAGTAAAAAATAGGGTAGAATTTTTAAGGTTTTCTAAAAAATTCTACCGGAAGGCAACCTTTTGATTCAAAAGAAAGTACCAAGATATATTCTGAACTGGTGTAGAAATTTTTTAGGACCTCTAAAAAATTTCATCATAATAGCGTGAAAAGTAGCGACAAAGATGTTACAGACAATCAAATACACTCGTATTCATTCACCCTAAAATAGAGTATGCCAGATTTTCCTGTCCTAAAGTAGGATATATCAGGCTCATCCTCCCTCAAAATAGAATATAACAAATTCATCCATCCTAAAATAGGATATATTGAGTTGGTCCACCCTAAAATTAGATATATTGGGTTCGTTCATTCTAAAATAGGATATACCTAGTTGGTCCACCTTAAAATTGGATATAGCGAGTTTGTCCATCCTAAAAATAATATTCCCTATTTTTCTGCCTTAAAATAGGATATATTAGGTTCGGCCATCTCAAAATATGATATACCAAGCTCATTTTCCCTAAAATAGAATATAATTGCTTCACCCATCCTAAAATAAGATATATTGAGTTCATTCATCCTATAATAGGTTACACTGGGTTTGTTTATTCTAAAATAAGATACAAAAAGATCGTCTTTCCTAAAATAAAATAATTGAGCTTATCTTCCCTAAATAAGTATAATTAAATTTGTAGGCATATAGTCAACGTGATCGCTTTCTCATTAAAAGTCAAAACTAGGATAGATTTTTGAGGTTCCTAAAAAATTATAGGCAACAAGTGCAACATAAAATAAATATGCTTTCTTATCTTCTCTCGTCATTATTGTTATTTATTTCTATTAGTTTTCACCACATTACTTAAGCTTCTCTATGCTTATTTTAATCTAGTTATGTTAGAAGCTGCATATAAGATCCAAAAACATAAGAAAAGACATTTGAGAATTATTCTCATCCCATTTTTGAAACATGATTTTTTATTCCTATATCTCACAGCCTAACATAAATCATATTCACATTTCATATTTCTAAAGTACTCATATCTTGTCAACTTGTGCTATCTTCATTCAAGTTCTACATGCATCAATTTTCTTTAGGAACCTCATTCATTCCTAAATCTAGAACTACACACAGTCTAATTCTCATAAAATCAGAGATATGTAGGTGACTTAAAATAGAAGTCTCAGCCACATCATTTTACCAAATTCCTCTTGCTTCTACTAATTCCATAGAATAATCCTTTCGATCAGACAAAGCTAGCAACTACGTTAACGTTCTTTGTGCGATAATTCATTCTTCATTCTTGAGCAAATAAGGGAATACTATTGTAATGCACCGGAAAATAGGTCCCAGAGCGTCACACGGTGCTTAAAGCTACAAGTAACCCCAAGCTAACCCTTTGAGAAATTTTTATTCAGTTCAACACAAATCAATGGGGTTTCCATAAATAACCCTCAAATATCAACAGAGTAATCATTATCCAAGAATAAAAGAATTTCAGAAAGATAGCAAACTACGACTTATTAGTCAACTCCCAACATCTATACTAGTCTAACAAGCCTCTATGAAAATCAATAAAACCAGCGAGCCATTGAGACATGCCCCAACTGACTCATACTCAGTTATCAAATGTAAATAATTCCATGAAACCAACATCAGACATCACGTCCTCAGAACATGAGGGCTCACCATAATAGAGAATGTAGAACAGCGTGCCCGAAGAATCACTGTCGAACCTAGAGCTGAGCACCTGAACCTACATTCTGAGAAAATGCAGCCCACATCTGAAGATGTGGGTCAGTACCATAGAAAGGAACCGAGTATATGGGGGTGTATGCAGTTGTATAAATATCATCATCATCAATATTTATAATAAATATGCAGGATGTATGAAAGACTTACATAGCCCGAAGAAAATCATCATAATCATGAGAGGATGAAATAAGGACAATAACACATGTGAGTCATCATATAATTTGTCAATCACTTTTAGTTCATCAATAATATCAATTCTCATAATGTAAATATCATTTAAATCTTTCTAAAGAATAACTTTCACAATTCCACTTTCAAATCACTTCACCATTCACCATAGACACAAGGAAACACACACACACTAGGAGATCCTATAACCGACATAAACCATGTGAGCTACATGCAGTCCAACGTACAACCCACGTTGGGGAGAGCCGTCCTATCCTTTCAATCGGAGTAGGACTATCGATATCAAATCCACACAAACTAGTGATCACTATATACAGCAGCCTCAGGCTCACTCCTACGGGGGCACATAGTTCTAAGGAATTAAAGTTGCTTTATACCTCCCACTTAGTGCTAAAAATTTCTCTTGGACTTAGCACAGATCATTGCAAAGAAAATCCACAACAAAATAATTTCAGTAATATATAAACATACATTGGGAGCCATCATGCTTCCCATCTATCAAAATCAACCACGTTGTAGATTTCTTTCACACTGGAGTTCAAAATAACTCCATTAAGACCAAAAGGTCAAATCATTTAAAATATCTCACATATTTAACATCAACGTGCTTAGAACACACACTTTCTCAAGAAACACAATTTCCAATGGGAATTCATGACCCAAATATCAAAATCATGATAAATATCTTTCAAGATTCATGCTTTATATCTCCACGCATGTAAATTCATCTTTCAAAATCATAAACATCAAGATTTCATAATAATCATCATAAGATATGGGTTCATGCTTCAAATTCGTAAAAATCAAATAAAAATCATGCCTTTGTAAAGAAAAGTACTTTTGGGCACAAGAAAGAAACAGAGTTCTTGTTGAAAAACCCCACATACCTTGAATGATGAACTTTAGATCGATACTCAATTTTGAGATATTAATCATGCCTTTGAATTATGGTTGTTGGAGTTCTTGAACTAGGAACTCGGAATCTTGAATAAATTTGCAGAATTAATGGTAAACTTTGGAGGTTCTTGAAGTTGGATGTAGGAGCTTAGGGTTTTCTTTTTGAGGGAATTTGATGAAATATAACATATAATGTTCTAATAGGCTTTAATATAGGGTTTGGACTGATTTTGGGTGAAGAAAAATGACTAAAACGCCCCTAAAAATCAAATAATTCTCGAATCTGTCCTTTTGTGGATTGTTTTGATAGTCTGAAGTAGATCAACCATAGATGAAAACAATTTCATTAGAAAGAGGACTCCCATATATTTCTGTTGATATATAGTATCTTACCTAGATCATTGTGTACGAGGAGTTATGATCGTTTGAAGTTGACCCAAAAATTAGCTTTTGATAGGCTGAAGTAGATAGATCATAACTTTTTGCTCTAATAGACAGATTGGATAAAACCAATTTCATTGGAAATAGGACTCGCAGAGCTTTTCGTTGATATATAGTAGATCACCCAGATCATTATATACAAGGATTTATGATCTTTTAAAGTTGGAGCAAAAATACGCCAGGCCTCAGTACTTTTTCCTGCACGTTTTACTGTTCACTACTCTTCACGATTCGATCGGAATGTTCATAACTCGTCGCTCGGGTATTTGTTTTAGGTGATCCACATATCGTTGGTGGGTCATAATCTAAGATATTCCGCACAAAAAATTTATAATTCATTCTAGAAGATAGAACCCAACATGTTTAGACACAAAATTTCAACAAAAAATTCCTGGGGTATTACATCATCCCCCCTTGGAAACATTTATCCTCGAATGACACTAGACATGCCAAGATTGGATAGGGAATAGATCATACAGCTAAAACCATTCGTTAGACTCGTCACCACATCATTTCTCACTCCGAATGCAACATAGAATGAATAAATTCAAGAAACTACGACTGAACACATAATAAATGACAGCTGAACTGCTGTAACTTTTATCAAAAATGCATGATTTAGGAAAGAACGGTACGTTCAGCTTGATCGAAGTTCGCCGAAAATAGGTGCGGGTACTTGGAATACCTTGACAAAGGGAACTTCTTTTTTTCCTTAGTCTTCGGACATTGAAATCAAGAATCTCCACAGGAATCTCATCAAAAGTAAGATTTTTTTGAATGTCAGCACTCACAGAGGAATCCACTACCACAACATCTCTAATATGCTTTCTAAGTATGGAGACATGGAATATTGGATGAACAGAGGACAACTCAGAAGGCAACTCGACCTCATAAGCTACCTTACCAACATGGCTAAGCATTTTGTAAGGACCAACATAATGGGGACCAAGCTTCCCCTTCTTTTCGAATCTCTTCACCCTCCTCATGGGTGAAATTTTTAGATATACTAGGTCACCAAATTCAAACTCAAGGTCTCTCCTTCTAACATCTGCATATGACTTCTGACAACTCTGCGCCGTTTTAAACCTTTCCCTAATCAACTTAAATTTTTCCATAGCCTCAAATACCGAATCAGGAACACTCACAGCCGCTTGACCTACCTCGAACTAACCTATGGGTGATCTATATTTCCTCCTATATAAGGCTTCAAATGGAGCCATACCAATACTAGAGTGGAAACTATTATTGTAAGCAAACTCTATCAACGGTAAGTGATCATCCCAACTTCCCTTAAAGTCAAGTGCACAAGCTCTCAACATATCCTCTAAGGTCTGGATGGTTCGCTCAGCCTGACCATCGGTCAGTGGATGAAAAGCAGAACTCAAAAGCACTTAGGTACCAAGACCCTTCTGAAGATCTTTCCAAAATTGTGAAGTGAACTGAGTACCCCTATCCGAAATGATAGACAAGGGAACTCCATACAGTCTGACTAGCTCTCGGATATACAATCTAGCATAATCCTCAGCAGTATATGAATAATGAACAGGCAAGAAATGAGAAGACTTAGTCAACCTATCAACCACAACCCAAATGGAATCATGATGGCGTCGGGAAGAAGGTAAACCAATCACAAAGTCCATATTTATCTCTTTCCACTTCCAAGTGGGAATACTAAACTCTTGCATCATACCACCAGGTCTTTGGTGTTCAACTTTAACCTGTTGGCATGTTGCACACTTAGCTACAAACGCTGCTATATCTTTCTGCATGCCACTCCACCAATAGATTTCCCACAAGTCTTGGTACATCTTGGTGGCACCAGGATGAATAGAATATCAAGCCCCGTGCACTTCAGCCATAATCCTTTGTCTTAAATCATCAACATTCGGGACACACAATCTAACCTGCAATCTCAACACACCATCTCCCCCTTGTGAGAAAACCTCTACTTTTTGGTCCTTGACTAACTCCTTCAGTCTGACCAAACTAGCATCTAAGTATTGCTTTTCCTTCATTTTCGAAACCAAAGAGGATTTGAAACTACTCTGAACCCCTATACTACCTTCAGAATAGTCAAACAACCTAACCCCTAATCTAGCCAAATGATGTACATCATGAGCCAACTCTTTCTTACCTTCTACCACATGCGAAACACTACCCATGGACACTCTACTTAGGGCATCCGCCACAATATTGGCCTTGCTCGGATGGTACAGCACACTCATATCATAGTCCTTTAACAATTCTAACCATCGTCTCTGCCTAAGATTCAATTCTCTTTGGGTAAACATATACTGCAGACTTTTATGATCAGTGAAAACATCAACATGGATACCATACAAATAGTGTCTCCATATTTTTAAAGCAAACACAATAGCAGCTAACTCAAGGTCATAGGTGGGGTAATTTTTCTCATGGGGTTTCAACTGTCTAGAAGCATAAGCTATCACCTTACCCTTCTGCATCAATACACAACCCAACCCAACTCTCGAAGTATCACAGTACACCACAAAACCATCAACACCATCAGGCAAAGTCAAAACAGGGGATGAAGTGAGTCGAGTCTTCAACTCTTGAAAACTCTTCTCACAAGATTCAGACCACAAGAACTTCACTTTCTTTTGGGTCACCGAGTCATAGGAGATGCTATAGAGGAGAAACCCTCAACAAAACGGCGGTAATAGCCAGCTAAACCTAAGAAACTTCAGATATTAGTCGGAGAAATAGGTCTAGGCCAATTTCTAACAGCTTTGGTCTTTTGGGGATCAACTTTAATACCCTCAGAAGAAATGATATGACCTAGAAAAGCAACTGACCTTAGCCAAAACACACACTTACTGAACTTGGCAAACAACTGGTGATCTCTAAGGGTTTCTAAGACAGTTCGGAGATGATCAGAATGTTCATCCTCACTACGAAAGTACACCAGTATATCATCAATGAACACTATGACAAACGTATCTAGATATGGTCTGAACACTCGATTCATGAGGTCCATGAAAGCTGCTGGGGCATTAGTTAACCCAAAAAACATAACAAAAAACTCAAAATGGCCATAACGAGTTTGGAAAGCAGTTTTTAGGAGTCGCACTCCCTAAATTTGAGTTAATGATAGCCGGAATGAAGGTCTATCTTTGAGAAATAACTTACACTTTGCAATTGGTCAAACAAATCATCTATTCTCAGAAGGGGGTACTTATTTTTTATGATGACTTTATTCAGTTGGTGGTAATCAATGCACATACACAAAAAGGAATCTTTCTTTCTCACAAACAACACAGGAGAACCCCAAGTAGAAACACTAGGCCTTATGAAACCCTTATCTAGTTGATCTTTGAGTTGCTCTTTCAACTTCTTAAGTTCTGCAGGGGCCATACAGTAAGAAGAAAAAGAAATGGGCTGAGTATTGGGAAGAAGATCAATCCTGAACTCTATCTCTCTATCAGAAGGTATCCCTGAGAGATCATCCAGAAAGACATCAGAAAACTTATTGACGACGTTAACAGACTGGAGAGTTGGAGTCTCAAACTTAGTGTCTTTGACTCTAACCAAATGGTAAATACACCCCTTGGAAATAAACTTTCTAGCTTTAAGGTAAGAGATAAAATGACTCTTGGGTGACATAGAATTCCCCGACCACTCAAACACGGATACACCCGAAAACTAAAACTTAACCACTTGGGCCCGACAATCAATAGACGTATAAGAAAAATATAGCCAGTCCATACCCAGAATCACATCAAAATCTACCATTTCTAACTCAATTAGATCAGCCAACAAGATTCTATAAAGAATGGTAACAGGATACTTTTTATACACTTTCTGGGCAACAATCGAATCACCCACTGGGGTAGAAACTAGGATAGGCTTAGAAATAATCTCAGGACTCATTTTAAAATTTACAGCAATCAAAGGTGTAACATATGAGAAACTAGATCCAGGATCCAACAAAGCAAACACATTAAACTGAAATATACGAAGCATACCAGCAACAACATTGGGAGAGTCCTCCTATTCCTGGCGGCATAGTAAAGCATAGAATCTATTCTGGCGCTGCACACCAGAAAAGAACTAAGTATATGGGGGTGTATGCAATTGTATAAACATCATCATCATAAATATTTATAAGATATATGAAGGATGTATGAAAGACTCACATAGCTCAAAGAAAATTATCATAATCATGAGAGGGTGAAATAAGTACAATAACACATGTGAGTCATCATATAATTTGTCAATCACTTTTAGTTCATCAAGAATATCAATTCTCATAATGTAAATATCATTTAAATCCTTAGAAAGAATAACGTTCACAATTCCACTTTCAAATCACTTCACCATTCACCATAGACACAAGAAAACACACACACACTGGGAGATCCTATAACTGACATAAACCATGTCAGCTACATAGAGTCCAACGTACAACCCACATTGGGGAGAGCCATCCCATCCTTTCCATTGGAGTAGGACTATCGATATCAAATCCACACAAACTAGTGATCACTATATAAATCAGCCTCAGGCTCACTCCTACGGGGGCACGTAGTTCTAGGGAAGTAAGGTCGCTTTATACCTCCTACTCGGTGCTAAAGACTTCTGCCAGACTTAGCTCAGATCATTTCAAAGACAATCCACAACAAAACAATTTCAGTAATATATAAATATACATCGGGAGCCATCATGCTTCCCATCTATCAAAATCAACCACGTTGTGGATTTCTTTCATACTCGAGTTCAAAATAACTCCATTAAGACCAAAAGGTCAAATCATTCAAAATATCTTAAATATTTAACATCAACGTGCTTATGACACACACTTTCTCAAAAAACACAATTTCCAATAGGGATTCATGACCTAAATATCAAAATCATGATAAATATCATTCAAGATTCATGCTTTATATCTCCATGCATGTAAATTCATCTTTCAAAATCATAAACATCAAGATTTCATAATAATCATCATAAGATATGGGTTCATTCTTCAAATTCATAAAAATCAAATAAAAATCATGCCTTTGTAAAGAAAAGTACTTTTGGGCACAAGAACGAAACAGAGTTCTTGTTGAAAAACCCCACATACCTTGAATGATGAACTTTAGATCGATACTCATTTTTGAAATGTTAATCATGCCTTTGAATTATGGTTGTTGGAGTTCTTGAACTAGGAACTTGGAATCTTGAATAAATTTGCAGAATTAATGGTAAACTTTGGAGGTTCTTGAAGTTGGATGTAGGAGCTTAGGGTTTTCTTTTTGAGGGAATTTGATGAAATATAACATATAATGTTCTAATAGGCTTTAATATATGGTTTGGACGGATTTTGGGTGAGGGGGGATGACCAAAATGCCCCTAAAAATCAAATAATTCTCGAATTTATCCTTTGGTGGACTGTTTTGATAGTTTGAAGTAGATCAGCCATAATATTTTACTTCGATATCCAAATTGGATGTACCCAATTTCATTAGAATAAGGACTCTCATATCTTTCCGTTGATATATAGTATCTCACCCAGATCATTGTCTACGAGGAGTTATGATCGTTTTAAGATGACCCAAAAATTTACTTTTGATAGGCTGAAGTAGATCGACCATAACTTTTTGCTTCTATATACAAATTGGATAAAACTAATTTAATTGGAAAGAGAACTCATAGAGCTTTCCGTTGATATATAGTAGATCACCCAAATCATTATGTACAAGGAGTTATGATTGTTTAAAATTGGTGCAAAAATACGTCAGACCGCAGTACTTTTTCCTGAACGTTTTACTGTTCACTACTATTCATGGTTCGATCGGAATGTTCATAACTCATCACTCGGGTGTCCGTTTTGGATGATCCACATATCGTTGGAAAGATTATTCAATACTCTACGCAATGGTGGGTCATAATCTAAGACATTACATACGAAAAATTTATAATTCATTCTAGAAGATAGAACCCAACACGTTTACGCACAAAATTTCAACGAAAAATTTCCCGGGGTATTACAACTATTAAGGGTCGTTTGGTTTAATACAAGTTATATTGAGATTAGTTATGATGAGATAAGTTAGGCTGGGATAAGTTATACTAAGACTAATTGTACTAAAATTATTTCTTATTAAGTGTTTAGTTTGTTTTATTCAAAATAATATGTATGATATAATTTCTAAGAATAATTTAATTGGTTACAAAAATACCCTCCATCTTATTTAGCTTTCATTATATAATTTATTTTCAAACTTTAAATATTCATTCTTAAAAATAAAACTTTCATCTTATTTAGCTTAATTATTTGTTTATGTGCATTTCTATGATTATTTCGTGTGTATTAAAAAATAAAACTTTCAACTTATTTAACATAATTTTTTTGTATCTCTTTCCATGATTATGTTGTGTATGTTTAAAAAAAAAAATCTTACCACATCTTATTTAATTTGAAATAAAACTTCCAACTTAAATTTGTTAAAGTAAAAGAGGATTTAATGTTTATGTCACTTCACTTAAACACATATCACTCATATACTATAATATATTAAAATTCATTTTAATTGATATTTAAAATTTTAATTTTCAAGTGATTAAAAAATTATTTAATTTAAAATATGTAATTCAACAATGAAGTCAATATTTTTATTATTCTTAAGAGAGATCAAAATATATAAATAAACGTAATAATTAGTCAAATAAATTTAATGTTTAATATATTCATAAATAAAAAATATATTTATATAGTGTCATTTTTTAAATAAAATATATGAAGATTTATCATAAAATAACGATTAGTGGAGATTGTGAGTGTTATTATAAATGGTATTACAAAATAGTGAATATGCATGGATGTGAAAAGTGATTATAAAAAAGGTTTGTGGGGTAATTTTATCATTTTAATTGCTTTAATCAAGGATAACTTATCATGGTATTACTATACCACCATGAGGGAAGGATAACTTATCCCGGTACTAAATAATAATTTCAAAATAAGTTATCCCAAGTTGTACAACCAATCAAGAAATTATGAGGTATTTAAATTTTATCCCAAAATTATTTACTCTTATCCCTCCCACCAAACGATCCCTTAATACTCAATTTTGAGCTCCCAATATTCAACTAGGCCTCATCTCTTAGATATTTTTCAAATATTACATTTATATATATAATTAATTATATATTCAAATAATTAGTCATGAATTTTATTATTTTTAACATATCTTAGTTTCAAAATTTACAAGAGTAATATTTATTATCTCATTTCAAATATAATTTTCATAATTTTTGTACTTTATTTATGATTAATTCCAAAAAAATATTTTTATTTAATATTTATGGTATTATATTTATTTTCATTGTTATTTATTTGTTGAACTATATTTATATTATTATCTATAATCTATAATCTATATCTATATCTATAATCTATAACCTATATCTATAATCTATATCTACATCTATAATATATTAAAAGTTTGAAGGGGCTTAAAAATGTTGTTTGGATTTTTTGTCCTTCATTAAAAGTCTCTACTTTAGACAAAATCATCTTTTCACTATATATATATATATATATAAGAAAACACTCCTAATTTTATGGAACAATTTGTTGGTACATGATTCATAAATACATTGGAAGTAAACTTTCGATACCTATTTTAGATATATACAAGAAGTCCTAATATTTGACACAATCAATTCACATATTACCTTATATAATTATTTATTTAAATAAGGTATTAAATTAAAATCCCCTACAATTCTATTTAATTAATATTTTGTAAACAATATTTAGCTCCGTATCTTTCTACTTTCTTCAATTACTTTCCTTTCTACTTCTTGATTTGTTGTTTGTTTAGTTTTAATTCAACTTATTTTCTTGATTGTGACATAAGTTTCCTTTTTTTTTAATTAATTATTTGTTTGAGTTGTTTATCTGATAAAATAGATGAAAATCTGATGCAACAGGTGAACAATCTAACAGATCATTCATCCGATGCAACAAGTGAACAATCTAACATATCATTCATCTGTTGCGATAGATGACTCTTCTGTATAGAAGAAATCTAAATAATATTAATCCAACAGATAATTGATTAGTGATCTATTTTTATTATTTCTAATGATTTCCTCTTCATTTTGCAACAGATTAGTGACTTTTTTTATTCTTTCCAATGATGTACTCATCCATTGCAACAGGTCAGTTATATGTTGCAACAAATAACATACATGGTGTAATAGAGTAGTGATCTATTTTAATAGTTTCCAACGAATTACTTATCCATTGCAACAGGTTGGTTATATGTTGCAATAGATAAACTACCCGATGCAATAGATTAGTGATCTATTTTTATTCTTTCCAATGGTTTACTCATCCGTTGCAATAGGTCGATTATATGTTACAACAGATAACATACCTAGTGCAACAGATTAGAGATCTTTTTTTATGGTTTCCAACGGATTACTCATCGATTGCAATGGATCGGTTATATGTTGCATCAGATAAAATACCATGTACAATAGATTAGTGATTTATTTTTATGGTTCCCACGGATTACTCATCCATTGTAATGAGTCGGTTTTTTATTAAATCGGATAAAATACTAGGTGAAACAAATTAGTGATCTATTTTTATGGTTTCCATGAATTACTTATCTGTTGCAACAGGTCGATTATATATTGCAATAGATAACATACCTGGTGCAATAGATTAGTTGACTTTTGGAACTGTTGTATTACTGTTATGCATTAATCAATTATAATCTATGTTATGTTCCTATTAATTTAAGATAATATGTCTCCCAAAAGAAATGAAATCAAATCAACTCTAAGTAAAGGAAAAAGTGCAGCAGCTCGGCTACATTCACCACACTATGAGCTTTCTTTACAAGCATTATCTCAATCAGGAGCTGAAGATAATGAACACGGGGAGGAGAAATCTTTCAAAAGAGATGATCCAAACACTGATAGACCTTCCGCCGAAGAATTGGTCAAAACCTTCATCATTGATCGTTATCCTGTGAGAATGCAGTGCGATAGTGCCACAGATTTAACGAGTGATCTCGTGGTTCAGTCAGTCATGGGAAAATCTTTTGACGCCTTCAGAAAAATACTCCAAGAACAAAAATTAGATTCTTATTTCAGGGAAAGCTACTTTAGGCAATATCATGATTTAACGAAGGACAACAATGCTTGTTTCCAGATGAAAATAGTATATGATCTTCTCAAACGCAGATTTATGTATAAAAACAAAGATATGAGGTATGGATAAATTACTGTAGCATGACTATTTTTTTGAATTGAAGAAGTTTGTCATAGTTACGGGACTAAAATGTTATCCTCCTTCTCCTTCTCAATATATACCTACTCTAATCCAAAAAAAGCACCCCGCATATCCAAAAAAAGGCAAAGACAAGTCGAGTGATCATGATAACCTGGTGTCCATTGTTGGTCCAAGCTTTAAAAACAAAAATCTGATAGAAGCGTTGAAAGGTGAAGGACTTTCAAAGAAGCACAAGAAATCATTGTTCTTGGTTTGATTTATACATAATATTATTTGTGCGAGAGATGTTAACAACAACATAAGTTTGGGTTTGATAAATTTCTCCGAGGATCTTGAGGTATTTAACAGCTACCCTTGGGGTTATGAAAGCTTCAAAATGGCTGTCGAATATTTATTGACTCCGTTAAAGCCAAAAACAGTCAACTTATATGGCTTTCCATGGGCCTTCATGGTAAATATTTGTTTTATCAAGATATGATACATTATTTTTTATTCAATAATGCTTTTGATTTATTGGCATTACGTTATAGGCTTGGGCATTTGAAGTCATTCCTTATTTGAGACAACAAGTGAACTACCAGGAAGAAGTTTTCTATCCAAACATTTTGAGATGATCTTTGGCCAAAACCGATAAAAATGCAAAAATTCTTGATCTTTTTAATCCTCCCAAGGAAGCAGTAAGTCCAATTCTAATCTAGTTTTATTTTAATTAATGATTAAATGATTTCATCATCATTCTTAATATATATACCGATTTATTTTAGATTGTTCATCTGTGGCTTGTTCCGACGAACCTAGAGTTGAAGATGCCATTTTTTCTTACTTTAAGGTTTGTACAAACTTTATCGGACCCTAAGGTCGTTGATGGAAAAAAAATAAAATTGTTTGGAGCAACAACCATCACAAGAAAAATAATTTTGGAGGGTGGGGCTAATGATGCTCCTCTTAAAGTTTTTGAAACAACAAGCCATTATGATTATGATCATAATGGTTGTACAGATTTTTCTCCAGATTTTGCCGCATCTAGATAATGTTCTGCATGCAAATGTCAAGACTGCAAGGTAAAACACGATGGAGTGATTAATGCTATTAATGCACTAACTGCTTCTGTAAAAGAAATGACATCAAAGAGAAGTGTTATTCCATCAAAGATGATTTCATATCCAGACACTCCACTAGAGATCAAGGTGGCTAAGAGGAGAAGGAAAGACACTTCCAAGGAATCATCAAGCATAAAAAAGCCAGATTACAATGCCTCTATCTTTGTCTTGCACCGATGTTCAGTGTGCAAAGGCCACAGGAGAGCAGCATGAGCTGAAGAAGGTGAATGTGCATTATTTGTTCCAAAAAACAAATAGGTAAATATCTATTTCAACAGATAATACACCTACTGAAAATTATCAACCAAATATATACATCTGTGGCAACTGTTGTCTAACCTGTTGCATCAAATTCGTTATCTATCTAAAATTATCGTACAACTCTGCTTTACCTATTTGAATTTGTCCCAATAGATAATCCATCTGATACAACATAAGACTCATCTGTTGTAACAGATGTACAATATGTTGTATTTCTCTACTTAGAATTGACAATTCTGGCTTTCCAGGTGGATGTCACAGTTGATAATCCATCAGCTGCTTCCAAAGAAAAAGAAAAAGTGGAGCCTGTTAGTTTGGGAGAAGGACAGAATTAACCATTTGAAGGGTTCAACATCTCGGATGAGGCTCCAAAAAACTAACACAGTTGATCAATGACTATTCAGAACGGATTGCCGATGGGCTGTTAAAGCCTCATGCCGGCAGGTACATAAATCAATTTTGTAGATATTGGTTTATACAATTCTTGTTGTAAGAACCTGACATTAACACATATAAAGCATCATGTAGAAAATAAAATAACGAGTTCTATAAAGTGAATGAATTGAGTCTTAGTTTTTATATGTTCGACTTTGTTGTTGCACATCCCAGAACAAAGAATTGGTTCTATTTGATGTCACAGCCCCAAACTTGCTGGAATGATGAGATTTAAATGCCATAAATATTAATATTAATTAATACTTTATTTAATTGCATCTACGTATTAATTTTTTTGTCATGTAATCCAAAATATTTGATAATATATGTAGCACATCGATGTCATTTTTTACTACCTCCAAAAGAAGGCTAAGTTACAAACACAAGAACAATACAAATACACAATAGGCAATTGTCTGTACAAAGTTTACATCAATAATGCCTACAATAGGTATTGCCAACAACAGCCGGAAGTTTCTCGAAATAAAGAATGCTTAATCGACATCATCAAAGGTTTTAGCATTCTGGATGGCTTACCTTGGGATTTGGTCGACGAAGTGTACATCCCAATCAATTATGGTGATGAATTCCATTGGGCGTTGGCTATTGCCATTCTAAAAGAGAGGTGCATCCGAGTTCATTACTTGATTTCACGAAAGAGACATTCCCGATAGTTATCTGAGATACAAAAGCTGGCCAAAACATTGCCTACTTACCTTGATATGAGTGGCTTTCTGGACCAAAAGATTTGTACTAATTGGTCGACGATTGAAGTATACCGGGATAAAATGGCTAATCCATTTTATGTATAATATGTTGAAGGAATTACTCAACAAACTATTGGTAGCCTGTAAGTTTAAGTGTCATGATTTAGTTTCATTTCATAAATTTCACAATTCTTCCATGAACTGCAAGATATGGATTGACTATTTTTTTATAACGTAGGGATTGCGGTCCTTTTGTTGCCGCCTACGTCGAGTATTTGAACGATGGGTTACAAGTACCAAATGATGGACTTGATGTCGGATTACTCCATAAAAGATATGCTGCTCTTTTATGGAAATATGGAGAAGCGAAAGCTCAAAAGCCGTACGTAATTGACGTTAAAGATCCAGGACGACCAAAGCTAAATTCCGTAGCACCAGATGAAGAATAACTTGTCCATATTGATTAGATCTTTGTAGCTTGAGTCTGCCAATGTAACAACCTATCCTCTTTTGTTTAACTAGTTGATTTATTTATAGAGTAGATCGTTTGTACCTATAGTATTTTTTTTTTATATTTCATTTATTTGTTGAGTTATTTCATGTAATTTCTGAAGGCTTTGATTTATTTTATTCTATCTATGAAAATAATTTAATCCTTAGTTTTGAACATGTTAATTAAAATAGAGTACTAGATTTAGTTTTGAACATGTTAATTAAAATGGAGTACTAGATTCAAATATCACAACAGATAATACATCTGCAGCAAAAGACGACATATCTTATCAGACAGATTTAGACATATGTTGTAAAATGAGATGCAGCATATAGGTCGTCTGCTGGAAATTATATAATAGGTCTTCCTACTTTTTTTTATTTTCTCTAACAGATTACCGATCAGTTGCAACAGATAGATTATATGTTGCAACAGATCGTATATCTGTTATGATAGACAGACTGGGAATATCTGCATAACGCAATAGATGACCAACCTATTCTAACAGATAATCAATCTTTCACAACAAGTACTATATCTGTTACGACACATATAAAATCTGTTGCATTATAAAAATTCAACTTGGCCAGACATAAAAATTATTGTCACTATATGTAAAGTGAATTGGCTTGAAATGAAAATTTGTTTTCATATTCGTCTTTCTCTTTGTACATGTTATTTTTTATACACGGGATCTAACCATTTAGTTGGTGCCCCATATGCCCAGACCCATTACATCTTTCGTACAATGGTGTCGCACACACCAGTCATTTGTATGTCGGTCAGCAAACACTCGATGTATGCAAGCGAGTACGGCTCGCACGCTACACCGGTTATATTTTTTGGAAGCTGGATGTTCTTATTTAGACCTTTAAAATATAATGATTCCTTCGCTAAGACTTCAGCCGACAAATGATCGATCAGCTTACTCTGTGTCAACAACTTGGGCAATAATTTCAAAAGTGGTAGCATGTGGGTTAAAAATATCTTCACGCTAAAGACAAGTAAGTTGCATTCATAAACCTTAATATTTCCCTCGTATAGTAGTATCTCAATAGTGAGAAAATGTGTGACATCCACGTTCATGACTGCAAGGATTCTCTTTGCCTTGGTCCAGCTCTTGTCGTGTAGATGTGGCCTCTTCCCTCTAACATATTTAATCGCTTTTTCATCCCATTGGAACGTAGAAACTAACAAATCAAATCTCGAGCCACCGGAATCAGCTATCTTACAGAGTTTAGCATACCTATCCTTGAAATTATTGTAGAAGTTGAGGTCCATTATCCTATCGGCAGCATCATAAGATCCAAGTACGCTAATTTCCTGCCCCTCATGAGGAAGAGAATTTCATCAACAACTATGGTATATGAAGAAAATTTTAAATTAACTAGTAATTGTAAAGAATAAAAATATAGTGGAAAGAATCTGATGTAGAGGGTTCTCTGAATCAGTTCACAGATTACCCAGCCAATGCAACTTATGCAACAGATGTGTATTATGTTGCAACAGAATACCAAGATTTTACAACAGAATACACATCTGCTATATAGATTCTTCTTCATGGAGTATATTGGAATGCTAGGTTAGCAAAAATAAACTTACCTTGTCCTCATACCACACGCACATATTTGTCATATTCGAGAAGTATTTGGCGGCAAATGAATACATGGTGTATTCTTTTTGAACCTTCATCTTGATGAATTCTTTCAGCTCCTTCTTCTTCTCCTTACCAACCGCCATGAATATGTCCACCTTCTTCAGCGGCCCCTGAACTTCAACAACTCTTGAAGCGGAAGGATTTGCAATTTTTGCTGATTTCAAAATGGAGAGAATTTGTCTATTTTTTCTACCCTTTCTCCTAATCTCTACTATAGGAGTGCATGGCTCCCTTACCTTTTTGGATGGTATGATACCCCTCCTGGATTTCAAATCCTCGGCATCTTCAGTAATAGCCTCTAGATTTTCAAGGATTTTATCCTCTCTGTCCTTACATACTTTGCATTTTTAATTAAAATATGAGGGTGAGAATGGGTGAGAGGGACCACTGTAAGGGTGGGAGGGACCGGTGTAAGGGTGATAGGGAGGACCTTTGCAAGGAGTATTTTTAAATATATTTATTTTTTACTGAGCACCAACATGCTCACAATCATGATTGGCAGCAGTGACATCAGTAGGATGACTTCCACCATCACAAATAACTCTACAAGTAATACCCCCAGAAAAAGTACCCGGATCTGTTGTAGTTTGAGGTTGGTCGTGAAGAGCTTCAACATTAGGCTGACCTTGCCTAACTGCTATTTTTATGGATGTTGCTCCATCCAATTTATTCTTTATTAACTCCACCGTTGGGTCTTCTTTTGTATCAACAAGACCCAGAGTAAGAAAAGAAGTCATCCCCAGCTCATCAATGGTAGGCACGATCCAAGGATGAACAACCTATAAAAAAATAGGAGGAATTTAAATC
Organism: Capsicum annuum; assembly: GCF_002878395.1. NCBI lineage: Eukaryota > Viridiplantae > Streptophyta > Magnoliopsida > Solanales > Solanaceae > Capsicum > Capsicum annuum. The sequence continues at coordinate 69,482,573 of NC_061122.1, read as the reverse complement.
ATACAATAATAATTTACAGTTATTTGGGTTACATGGGGATCGGGTTACATAGAAGTAAACACAACCAACTTATGCAGCAGATGATCTAGCTACCACAATAGCTGATCTGTATGTTGAAACAGATTGATAATGTATTGCATCAGATTACCTATCTGTTGCATAATTATAGTAGATGGGTAATCTATTGAGTAGGGTTCAGCAAACCAGAGCAATAGATGGTTAATCTGTTACACCAGTTATAGTTGACGGGTAATTTGTTGAAATAGACGACCCATCAATCGCAACAGATAGAACATCTTTTTCAATATCTTTCTTTGAGGTAAATTATTTTAGTTGAAAGAAGATGTACTGCATCATCCATAGGGTTAAAGAGATCATCCTCATTAATATTTTTGTTGCTTCTCTCAACTGCATCCAACTACCTAAAGATCCTTGGATGAGAAACCTTATTCGGATAATCCTTGAAATGCTTTTGGAGGGGAGAAATGGCTTCACATGCCCAAGCCTAAAAATTGTAAACATGAAGCAAGAAAAAAAAGTCATAACTATATTCAATATAAATTAATGAATGAGTAAAATAGTGATCAATTTTACCATGAAAGCCCAAGGAAAGCCGTATAATGTGGTCATCTTTGGCTTCAGTTTTTTCAATAAATATTTGACAGTTAATTAGGAGCTGTCGTATCCCCAGGGATAGTTGTTGAATTTTCCAAAATTATCATCAAGCCCTAATAAATCATGTTCTATGACTTTCCTGGCGTCTCTTGCCAATAAAACGGAATGGACAAACCAAACTAAGCACAATTTCTCCCTGTAGTGCTTTGGTATGTCTTTATTCTTGAGTTCCGCCATCAAATCATCAACTCTGTAGCTAGGTCCAACAATGCCCAACGACCCATCTTTTTTTACTTTGCATTTATTAGACCCTTTGTGAGGTGTTTTCTTGATGGGAGGTTCTTCTAGACGATCGTATCTCAAGCCCGTCACCATGGCAAACTCGTTCAATTCAAAACAAATCGGCATGCCACAATAGTTGATCCAAACTTCATCCATATTTTTCCCACCCTATTTCATACCGCAATCATCCCCCGCATACTTGCTCCTACACTTGAGGAGGCCATAACCATGATTATTAGGAAATGGAGAAGGAGGGCCCCAGATAGCTCAAGAAAGTATGCAAAGTAGCTCTTCTTAAAAAGTTCATCTATGTTTTCCTTCTTTATAGTACTCTTAAGTTCGTTAAAAGGTTTCCCCAATTGACATTTGAGTACAACATCATAAAATACTGCATTAGGGTTACTCATCAGCATCGCAACTCAAAACCCGACGATACTAATAGTTTTGAAAAAACCATGCTGGGATTTTGATGTTATTTCACACTCTATTAGTGAGAAGGAGTTATCACTTTCCTCAACTTCATTTTTCCCTGACTGGGATTATTCTAGAAGTTCCTCCAAATCTATCTGTAGTTTATCCTTTTTTGTTGGGTGGTCAAAAGCTGATCCACTTTCAGTTTCTTTTCTTTTAGGAGACATCTTTTAATTACAAACAATAGAAAAATAAAAAAATACATTGCATTTGATGTCTGCATAATTTAAAATAAAAAGGTGAGATAAATTTCAATAAATTATTCTACGCCACATAACCTAAAAAAAATACTCCAACAGATAACCCATCAATTGGAACAGATGGGGAACACGAATATGTTTGAAGACCTATTTAATATCTCCCAACAGATATTCCACCTATTTCAACAGATGGAAAAATTTCAATAAATTATTCTTCGCCACATTACAAAAAAATATCCAACGGATAACCCATCAATTCGAACAGATAGGGAATCTGTTTGAAGACCTATTTAATATCTCCCAACAGATCTTCCACCCATTGGAACAGATGGACCAACAACACCACAACCAATGCTACCAATAACAACACCAAGACCACCGATACCACCGCCAAAAATACAAATACCAACACCACCACCAACACCACAAACACCATCTAACAATACCACAATAGTCAACAAAACATTGAGAGAAAAACTAACGTTTTCTCATGTGCTTTCTATATTTTTAGCATCAAAACTCAAAATTCTTAACTCATTCTCGAAGATAATACAACTAAAAGTATTCTTTTTCATTATTAACGAAAAAGCCAGAGAAAATGATGGATATAAGTGGGAATGAAGTAAAGAAAACAACTATATGTGGTCGTAAATGGAAAGAAAATCGACCTATTTTGAAGGGTTGAGCAATATGTTGAGTAGTTGTTATTTTTATTATTAGAGAGAGAGAACAGACCCCGAGAGAAGAGACCCCAAGAGATAGAGAAAGAGAGAAAAAAGAGGGAGAACTTTAGATTTGAAATAAAAAGTTTTTCACGCAAATGGATGATTTGTATGAGTTGATTTATAATTTTTGAAAAGAATGACAAGTTTTGAAATTGCTAATTTGGTCTGAATTGATCTTAATTAATTCAAAAATTTTAACATATATAGTTTTTAAAACATTGAGTTGATAAGAACTCATTTAAACTCAGAGTGATCGATCAACGAGTTGAGTAAGGATGAATGTAATACCAACGCCATGCAATTACAAAGACTCGATTGGATTTGTAGTTGACCCTGTGAGCTCATTCATTCACCTCTAGTTCCACCTAAATCACCTTAGGTACTATCACTATCCTAAAATTGAGTTGATGAAAACTCATTTTAATTCAGAGTGATCGATCAATGACTAGGGTTAGGATGAACACAATACCAATGACATACAATTGCAAAGACTCGATTGGATTTGTAGTTGACCTTGTGAACTCATTCATTCATCCCTAGTTCAACCTAAATAAACTTAGGTACTATCACTATCCTAACATTGGGTTGATGAGAACTCATTTCAACTCAGAGTGATCGATCAACGACTCGAGTCAGGATGAACACAATACTAACGCCATGCAATTGCAAAAACTCGATTGGATTTATAGTTGACCCTATGAGATCATTCATTTATCCCTATTTCCACCTAAATCAACTTAGGTACTATCACTATCCTAAACATTGATGATAACTCATCTTAACTAATAGTGATAGATCGATGACTCAGGTTGGCATGAATGCAATACCAATGTCATACAATTACAAAGACTCGATTGGATTTATAGTTTACCCTATGAGCTCATTCATTTATCCCTAGTTCTACCTAAATCAAAATAGGTACTATTACTATCCTATTATTAAGTTGATGAGAACTTATTTTAACTCAGAGTGATCGATTGACGACTTGGGTCGGGATGAATGCAATACCAATTCTATGCAATTGCAAAGACTCGATTGGATTTATAGTTGACCCTGTGAGATTATTCATTCATTCTTAGTTCCACCTAAATCAACTTAGATACTATCACTGTCCTAAAATTAAGTTAATGAGAACTTATTTCAACTCAGAGTGATCAATCGATGACTCGGGTCGGGATGAACGCAATACCAACGCCATGTAATTGCAAAGACTTGATTGGATTTATAGTTGACCCTTTGAGCTCATTCATTTATTCCTATTGCAGCACATGACTGAGCTGTTGAAAATTCTGAAACAGATATTCAAATCTGTTGGAACAGATGACATATCTGATTTACTAATCAAATTTTCACGTCCCGAACTGGGGCCCTGGCCATGATGAGAATTCCCGAAATCGAAGGCCCAGAACGCCCTGTGTCTATCTGATAATCATGCACATAATTCATATGATCAAAGTAATATGGAATAGACACAATAATAAGAAAACATTGTCAATAATTTAAAATAGTTAAAGTCCTGAAAACATGCCCTTCAATATTTAATAAACATCTACAATAGTCTGTGAATCTCTACTGACATACTATCTTAATAACTGGGACAAGGCCCCCAGCAGACCAAAAGCCATACTGAAATAAATACCTAAATAACTAGGCCTTCCGAAGCATAGAAGGTTCACCAACTGAACTCTGAGACAACCCTGTCTGTAGACTCTACTGAGGATCTGGACCCCTAGACTACGACTCAGTACCCAGGAGGAAGGGGGGTCAGTACAATTTTACGGGCACACGAAGTAATCCAAAATAGAGTAATTGAACATATATATATAATACGTGAGAAAATATTCATAAAACATTATGCATAAAACAGTTTCTGAAAAACACATGGGCACTTTCTAAAAACATATAACCTGTCTGTAAATCTCAAACTCTGATCTGTGTATTACTTATAAGTTAGGTGGTATCCCCTACAAGTCTGATATTCCACGAGTGATATGGAATCCACCATTGACTCAGTAGGGAATCCTCCAACCCGAGTATGCAGCAAGGGTTGGAATTTCTGAATCTGATATGCCACCCGACACTTAAGTCAACGTATAATAATATACTCGGGTCGGCAAACCACGGTTTTACGCAATGTGTTGCTTGAACTCAAGACCTCTTCAGGGAACCACCTAACATCTTTGTATGCCCATTTTTAACCTTTTCTATAGATGAAACATTCTGAATATCTAAAATCATGATAGTCTGAAATATCTATTAGTCTGCGTCTAATAAGGCATTGGTCTGAATTGGTATCGTCATACCAAGACTTGCAAGTCATGATGTCTGAGCCATAATAAATTAAGCTAAATCTTTCATTTAAAGCATAATTTAGACCACCCAAAACATGTAACTGATATAGAAGATTTCGTGTTTCAAAACTCAAGTCAAAATCATGTAAAAACTTCATCAACATATGGTGGTCTAGTGCCTTTATCAAATCAATGTACTCTTTCATTACATGCATTATGAACATTAAACATTCATGCTAGATTCCCTCTTTAGTTATTTAAAACCACCTTTAAATCATAACAAGAGTTGAATCATTTCATATAGTGCTTTTCAGGGATGCATTGCAAAACAATTCATATGCTATGAGTAATCTGAAAAATTCACTAAAGTGGGAATTCACCAAAAATCATGCTCTCAACAAGAATTCATTCTTAAATACATGGTTTCATACATTCATATTCTCAAATCACTTTAAGGAAGGTCAAAAGACCAAAACAATTATGTTGAAACATTTAATACATGAATATATACATAGATTCAAAAGCCCTATTCTAAAACATGATTTTTCTATGTCCATGAGAATTTACGAAAACCTTGCATACCTCTATTTCGAAAAATAATGGTTGCTTCTTGAAGCCTATGGATTGGAGATTCCGAATCTCTAATCAATTTTGAAAACCCACGGTTAAATCTTGATTTATTTGGGTTTTTAGTTTGAAACCCTTAGGAGTGTTCTTGAGAATTTTTAGATGAATGTGGATGTATTTTGGAGAATTGGGGACTGAATTTCGTGTTTATGTCTGAATAAGGGTGGGAAAAGGACAATTTTACCCTAAAAACGGAGTGTTTAAGTCACTTGAAACCATAAGATATGTGCCACATATGCTATCGTATATATTTACATAGGTGCCGCATATGATATCGCCAATATTTACATAGGCGCCGCATATGCAATCGCATATTCTTTCCAGTGGCCATGTGCGATTGGTTAGGCGACACATACTACTTTGAAAGGCCATAACTTCTTGCTCGGGTGTCAGATTTTAGCAAAATTAGTATCGTTGGAAAGTTAAGTCGAAGACCTATCATTTGACACATAGTAGGATCTTTAATTCGATATATACAGAGTTATGGTCAATGGAATCTGATACAAAGTACAACGTCCGCTAAAACTTAATCGATCGAAATACTTTCAACTCGTCCTTGAGTTGAAGGACCTCTATGGTCTAAATTCATTCTCAAATGGATTCACATACTACATAAATATGCCAAATTGGCATAGGATTTAAGGCTCTGGGATTATCAACGCATCAGATTTGTGGTTTTTATTCTACCCCAAAATATGGGGTGTTACATTATCTCCCCCTTGGGATCATTCGTCCCCGAATGATGGATAAAATGTCAAAGTCTTAAGGGTATGGGATAACGCGGACATGATATTTTCCCTAAGAAAGAATACACTAAATCAAAACATAAATATAAGATTGGAACTACTGATATTTTAAATGCTTATGTCGGACATGCATATCTGATGCATGGAATACACAACTGAAGCTACTCATAGGCTGAATTCTCATAATGAATCATACATATCTGATGCATGGATCTGTGATCGAGTTGTTCTCGTGAATGCAGGACTGAATACACTGATAAGCTGAACTTTTCTATTGAACATGCATTTCTAATTCATGCATATCTGACTGAACTAACGTATGAACATATGGCTATATATGCAATAATAACTGATGTGAAGCTTGTAATAAGAATCTATGCATGTAACTAAATGGGGTATCTCCCTCTTGGTACACTATGTCCCTCTATGAATGCTCAATTTCCTAAGATACTCGGAAAAATAGGCGATGCATAGGGCACCTATGAATTGAATCATAAATGAACATCTGGAATCTAAATTTAATGCATGATACATGAACTGGGCTATACTCATAACTACTGGTATACTCTATCTTGGAATAGTAGCATGTTTGAGATTTTGAGTAGCATGAATAAGTGCAAAGATGAGAAAACAAGTCATGAAAATCTAAATGCTAAACTGACTTATTAGCCATATAGACTGAATAATACTACACGCTCATACTTAACTGGAGTATCTCTTCATCACAATTCTCTAAATAGATTCTAGCAGTAATAGGGAGCCATGAGTCTTGGGTATGGATTACACAAGACATCCAACTGAGGAATTACCACATTGACACTACTCTGCAGTCTGGAACATTGGGATATTACTCCTGAATTAGGATAGAATTACCAGGCCTTTGGCATTACCACTTCTTACTTTTAAGCTTAGGACACTTCTCGAATATCACTTAACTATACTATTCTCCTTAAATATCATATTCATTTAACTATGCTTGAAATTCTCATATGAGCATTGACAAATCTTTCTACTAATGTCAAAAATAACTTAATCCCTTCGCCGTGATCAATCCTAACTCTAAGTCACAAAAATATAACATGCCAGACCACGCTATTATTCTAAACCATATAATGCAATCTTCTATATCTCCTTTAAAGATCACATCCTAAGTATAACATGCCTTACCACTTCAATGACTACTCTGAATTCTTACTATGAAGTCGCTAACGCATATAGCATTCCTTTACAACAATCTCGACATGTCATTCAAGCCTATCTTTGTAACCACATATGAACTTCAAAGCAAAAACTCATAAAGGCATACTTCACATATTCTCTAAACCACTATCAATATCACTCCCACGAGCTACCCCAAGAACATACACATATAAAATTCCACTAACTATCACATAAATAAAAACTTGGCCCCAAATCTTACTTCATACTTATGGCCTTATCTAAACAAGCGTATTGTGATCTTCCATCAACAAGGAATAATTACTCACCACAATTATCATCGCATAAGGAGGAGTTACAAAAGTTAGAACATAAGATCTGGAGGCATGAAATGATACTATTTGAAGCTTGACACTCATCTGAGGCCTGAGGAATAGCAAAACAACAACAGGGACTCACCAAAGTTCTCTGAATTTAGGCTATTCAAGGCTATAAGCTGAATCTCGCCAATTATTTGGCGTAAAACATGAGTTACGAAAATGGAGCACATTATAAAGTGTGAGTAAATGAATCTCTATCATATGTATGAATGTGAACTGATCATGGAACTAAATTGTAAAGCATGAGTAGGTATTAGGATCACTAAGAAATATTCAGATAGGAATGGGTTGAGATTCACCCTTACGTTTTGATGTTCTATATCATCATGACATCACTACAAGAATCTGAGAGTCTTACTTGGTTATTCGTTTAGTCATCTCCCCCTTAGCTTCAAGCCATCATCTTAAGTTGTTGGGAGATACACTACTAGAATTTAAACTTAACTGTACTCACTGCACTCTGGGTTCTGAAATATGACAATACACAAAATTAATAAAACTTAACCCGAAAAGCGACATATGAGAGTGGAACACCCACTGCTAATACTACCTCCTGAGGTACTCTCTATCATTCTGTAACCCCAATAGTCATCATCTATTACTCGAACACTTACTAACTTCGAATCTTCATGTGTATCCGCAAAGTTGAAGTGCACACCCTCTAGTGCCTCTACTTTTATTTCTATTAGCACGACTTTCAAGGACTCGTGCTTAGATTATAACTCTATTTCTATCGTAGTCTACCAATATAGCAACTTCAAACTTATTTTCCTCTACCATGAGAATCAAGTTCATATCAAAAGGCTTAACGCTATCAATCAAAGGTCCTTAACTTGGCTATTTGGAACACCATATACCATCTAGCTAGTCTTTTTCCACCTAGCAACTCAACGGTACCAGTAGCCACACACAATATGTAATAGCCTTAGAAAAATACTACAGCTTCATACCACCTTAGGCATACTTCTACATCACATATACAACGTCATACTTCATTATGAATCAAATAAACTTAGGTACCTACATACACTATTCAAGCCTATAGATCACTTCCATATAACTAGTATCATTAACCAAGAAATCATCACATCCACCTCCATGGACATCAATTGTTTCAAACTTAATGTCTAGTGCTAAACATGATTTACAACTAACCTTACACACAATCCTCACTTAGAAACTATGAAATAAACATCAATAAACACTAGTACACTAGAAATTCATAACCACAATAATCGATCATGGCCTTATGGTTTTCCTAGTCATAATCCATTAGCACGTACTATTTCAACACATCAAGCTTACAAATTTAATCCCACAAAACAAGTATCATCAATATCTTGCCACTATTCCCCACTACACCATTTAAATTCAAGCCTATAGTCTAGTATCAATCATTTGCAACCAATGAAAAGTGCAACATAATATAAATATACTAATCCTTCAAATTGGGATATTCTACCCAAATACTTCAAAAGTATACTACATACTTTCTCACAAGTAGTATTAGTTTACAACTACCAATGAGAAGAAGGTTAAGGGGTAAGGTCACATAATAGACATGATCAACCTTAGGCTTATATTATAACCATACAATCTTATCTACTTATATGGCTTTCTCACATTACACTTACTTACCCCAATTGGCATTTAGTCTACCTTCTGATACCCCATATGACAATGAGTCTATACTTACAACCTACTGGCTAATCTAGCCATTTTTATTCATAGGCTATAAGGGGTTTCTATAACCACCTTAAGTATCTACTCTAGTCTCTTTCTCTATTTTGAAAGGAAGAAAACAAATAACATTCTGAGTCAATACTTCCTCCATAGACTACCATACAATTCATAAATGGTACCACCACATTAGTCTACCACCACGAAAGGGTAAATCATTCTCAATCAACAGTTATTCAACTATAAATATTTAATCACAAAAGTTACCCTCACTTTGACTTCTAACCTTATGACTTTATATCACAAACTTTTGGTCTATTTTCACTACCAATAGGTCATGACACCGACACACTAACTTATACTACTACATGGGTGGAAATACAGTTCCAACAAACACAAGAACAACAAGATGAATAGCAAGTTGCTAGTGTATTGAAATAGGCCTCACACGGCTTTACTAGACTTCTGTTTCCAACAACACAATGATATCAAGATTACAAGAGATAGAAGCTTGATACACAATATTCAATGACTCAAGAATACACATCTTACTCTTGTTTTAACTAAATGCCTCATAAGAATGAGGACATAATTTTACACTAGGGAACTCCTCTCTTATCCTTTGTGAAACTTCTAAAATTTTTGATAGATAATCGAAGAATATCTGGAAACACTAGAGTAAGGAAGAAATTAGGATAACTTTTCTTTTTGTATGGGTGACACCATAGCACGAATTAAAGTACGAAGGAGGAATATTCTGACTCTATAGCATGAACTAAAACATAAAGAAAGAGAGACATTCCTAAATGTCTTGTAGCCTTCTGCTTATAAGTGTGGTGCACTACACACCCATTAATAAGACTCTACTCAACACAATTTCTCAAATACCCTGGGACCATGAACTGTGCTCTGATACCAAGTTTGTCATGACCCAAACTGGGGCCCTGGCCGTGACGAGCATTCCCAAACCCAAAGGCCCAGAACGGCCTCTGTCTATCTGGTAATCATGCACATAATTCATATGATCAAAGTAATACGGAATAGATACAATAATATGGAAACATGATCAATAATTTAAAATAGTTAAAGACCTCAAAACATGCCCAACAATATTTAATAAACATCTACAATAGTCAGCAAAATCTCTACTGACACACTATCTAAATAACTGGGACAAGGACCCCAGCAGACCAAAAGACATACTGAAATAAATACCTAAATGACTAGGCCTTCCAAAGAAAAGAAGGCTCACCAACTGAACTCTATAACAACCCTGTCTGTAGACTCTACTGAGGATCTGGACACCTAGACTACGCCTCAGTACCTAGGAGGAAGAGAGGGTCAGCACAATTATACTGGCACACGAAGCAATCCAAAATAGTTTAATTAAAAATATATATATATATAAATAATACGTGAGAGAAAATGTTCATCAAACATTATGCATAAAATAGTTTCTGAAAAATGCATGGGCACCTTCTGAAAATATGTAACCTATCTGTAAATCTCAAACTCTGATCTATGTATTATTTCTGAGTTAGGTGGTATCCCCTACAAGTCTGATATTCCACGAGCGATATGGAATCCGCCATTGACTAGTTGGGGAACCCTCCAACCCCAGTATGCCACAAGGATTGGAGTTACTAAATCTGATACGTCACACGACACTTAAGTTAATGTATAATAATATACCTGGGTCAGCAAACCATGGTTTTAGGTAATGAGTTGCTTGAACTCAAGCCCTCTTAAGGGAACCACCTAAAATCTCAGTATGCCCATTTTTAACCTTTTCTATGCTTGCAACATTCTGAATGTCTAAAATCATGATATTTTGAAATGTCTATTAGTTTGAGTTTGATATCGCATTGGTCTAAATTGGTATCGTCATACCAAGACTTGCAAGTCATGATTTCTGAGCCATAATACATTAAGCTAAATCATTCATTTAAAGCATAATTTAGATCACTAAAAATATGTAACTAATATAAAAGATTTCGTGTTTTGAAACACAAGTCAAAATCATGCAAAAATTTCATCAACATATGGTGGTTTAGTGCCTTTAGCAAATCCATGCACTTTTTCATTACATGCATTATGAACATTAAACATTCATGCTAGATTCCTTCTTTAGTGATTTAAAACTACCTTTAAATCATAACAAGAGTTCAATCATTTCATATAGTACTTTTCAGGGATGCATTGCAAAACAATTCATATGTTATGAGAAATCTGAAAAATTCACTAAAGAGGAAATTCACCAAAAATCATGCTCTCAACAAGAATTCATTCTTAAATACATGGTTTCATACATTCATATTCTCAAATCACTTTGGGGAAGGTCAAAATACCAAAACAATAATGTTGAAACATTTAATACATGAATACACACATAGATTTAAAAACCCCATTCTAAAACATGATTTTTCTATGCCCATGAGAATTTATGAAAATCCCGCATATATCTATTTTAGAAAATAATGGGTGCTTCTTGAAGTCTGTGGATTGGAGATTCTTAATCTCTAATTAATTTTTAAAACTCAAGGTTAAATATTGATTTATTTGTGTTTTTAGTTTGAAACCCTTGGGAGTGTTATTGAGAATTTTTAGATGAATATGGATGTATTTTGGAGAATTGGGGACTGAATTTCGTGTTTATGGCTAAATAAGGGTGGGAAAAGGACCATTTTGCCCCAGAAACGGAGTGTTTAAGTCACTTGAAACCCTAAGATATACGCCGCATATGATATCGCATATATTTACATAGGCGCCGCATATGATATCGCCTATATTTAGATAGGCGCCGCATATGATATCGCCTATATTTATATAGGCACCGCATATAATATCGCCTATATTTACATAGGTGCCGCATATGATATCGCCTATGTTTACATAAGCGCTGCATATGCTATCACATATGCTTTTCAGTGGTCATGTGTGATTGGTTAGGCGACGCATACTACTTTGAAAGGCTATAACTTCTTTCTCGGGTGTCGGAATTTAGAAAAATTGGTATCGTTGGAAATTTAAATCAAATACCTATCATTTGACACATAGTAGGCTCTCTAATTTGACATATATAGAGATTTATGGTCGATGGAAGCTAACACAAATTATAATGTCCACAAAAACTTAATCGATCGAAATAGTTTCAACTCGTCCTTGAGTTGAAGGACCTCTATGGTCTAAATTCATGCTCAAATAGATTCACATACTACATAAACATGCCAAATTGGCATAGGATTTAAGGCTCTGAGATTATCAACACATTAGAGTCATGGTTTTTATTCTAGCCTGAAATGCAGGGTGTTACACAAATAGACATTTGCATCTATTGTGACAGATGACTAAGCTATTGAAAATTTTCAAACAAATATTTATATTTATTGTAAAAGATGACATATCTGATTTAATTATTAAATTGACATTTGCATCTTTTGTGCCAGATGATTGAGCTATTGGAAATTTTCAAACAGATATTTATATCTATTGTAACAAATGACTGAGCTGTTCGAATTTCTAAACAGATATTTATATATGTTACAACAGATGACATATCGTTTGAAAAACTTTTTTCTCTTTTAATTTTAAAGTAAGATTCTGTTCGAGTAGATAATATCAGGTAGTACTTACTACTAAAAGCGGTAAAAAATATTTCTTGGATATCTCAAAAGTGAGTTCATTGAGCAGCCTTGTCTTGTCTTTTCAATGTCACTAGTATTAGTATTCCTCGTGCCCCTCAAATTATTAATGAATTTAATGAATATTGAAAACCCCCATATCTACGTACGTAATACATCTATAGAAATTATCTCATCTCTCTTCCTTCAGCTGTAGTTTATTTTATTCAACTCTTATTTTTTTCTCTCCTCTTTAGGGTCACCGCCTTTTTTCTCTCTTTTCTCTTCTCTTCTCATAATGATCATTTCGGATCTAAATCGATCCATATCTTTCATCGACTAAAATTGTTCTTTTGATCCCTTTTTTAACATTAAGGTATGGTTCATTATTGCTCTTTCATTCTTGTTTTCCTCTTTGCAAGTCATTTACATCTATTTTTCTATTTAATTACTATTTACCCATATCATATTTATTTTAAAATTTTGAAGAAACTTTTAAGTATTCAATAAACAAATCGAGAATTTTTATTACAATATGGGAAAAAAATCATCTGTTCAGAGAAGTTTAAAAGCGTTGTTGGCATTATCATTTTTTTGTATGTATTTTGTTTGTTTTTTTATTGTTGATGTAGTTATTGATATTGTTGGTGGGGTTGACATTGCTGGAACTTGTGGTGTGGTGTTGTTAATGGTTCTGGAACAAAGGATATTTCTTCTTTGTTGTTGAGGATATTGTTGGAACAAATGTTATTGTTTCTTTGTTTTTGATGTTTTTTATTTCTAGTTTATGGTGTTGTTTATGTTGCTGCAACAGATGAACTAACTATTGGAACAAATCAAACCACTAAAAAGGCTGGTTTGATGTATTCCATCAAACTCCACATCTGTTGCAACAGATGAATAATGTTGTTTTTGTGACATCAATTTTTTTCCTGTTCTTTGTAGATATAAGGAACTGACAATTGATCAAATTTTGTTAGACCATCACAATAGGCTGCAGTAAAGATGAATTCGGAGGAATAAGTTGCATGCAGATGGAACTACTTCATATGTGGGAGATATGTATTACTGATAATGTTATTGTGGAAATACACATACAGTGCACTAATTTTGTGAATACTATTTTTACTGATTAGTCATAGATCATTCAAACAAGATGTCTGCAATTTTACAGCTAAGTTTGATAAGTTCGAACTGATAAGGCTGAGGGACCATGAATATGGTTCTGACCATGTTAAGATTTAATATCGGTTGTTGCTCATGTTTATTTGTCAAGCATTGTGAAGGGATCTAGTTATGGCGTCATTGTAAAGAGATTCAATAGAGATTGGACTAAATTTTAGGGTGCATTGGACCCTTAGAGGGCCTTCGAAGCTTAGCACTACATCTAAAAAGAATAAAAAACCAATGAAAATTTCCCTGGCCCAAATTTATATGGTTGGATTACTCGCTCGGGGTGATGATTATATGCCAGAAGGTGCGGTAGGAGAATACCTTTGAGGGAAAATGGGTGGTTGATGGAAGACTATATCATCTGAGAGCTAATTAAAGAAGAGACCTTGGGTAGAAAGTAATTTCGAGCGAATCCGGCTGATGGAATTATCTTAAAAGATGCAAAATCTGAATTAAGTCCAAATATGAAAGTGTATCCGATAATGTAATTTCATCTGTTGTCTCTCTAAAAGAAAAATAATGCAGATGGACACTTTGTTAGATAGCTGTGTGTTCGAGATTATCACCTAGATAGAAAATAGGAGAAAACCAACAAAGCAGCCTAATAGGCATCGAGGGTTGAAATAATGTAGAACAAGTCTAGAAAACTTATGCCAATAGAAACTGCAGTTAAAATAAGGAATCTAAGCGAAGGCTGCAATTTCTGAATTTTAAATTTCATCCTATGCCTTCTTGTTTATGTTTCTGATTAGGTCTACTATCGTTGACCTGATTGGAACCACAAATGAGATTGAAAGGCAAATTGAGTATCATTGTTTGCTTAGAAATATGGTTATAATTGATTGTGTTTTTTTGCCTTAGCAATCTTTCAACATTCCTTGGAGAAGAGTAGATGCTTGCTGTAGTATGTGAATCCTGAATATTTTCAAGCTTGCCTCCAGCTTGCTGATTCTATATTCAAGTTGGTCGTTGCTGTCTTCGAAGTTGGTAAGGAATTACTCATCTCTTGTGAGCTCGATCAGGGACATCACCTTCAAAGTTGTGGTATTTTAGGTGCCCTTCAGAACACTTTCTTCAGAAATCTTAAAGGATACATGGAGGGTCAATGTGTTTGTTTTAGGTCAAAATGTGTTGATACACATTGAAGATATGGTCCCAACAGTTGAACAACTCATTTTATCTAGCGTTCCTCAATGCATCTTAGTCAACCAATTTGATAAATTAATAAGCATGGAGTTACGTAGCATGTGATCTAAACCAACTCTACCAAATTTATCATACATTTATGTAACTCTAAGATCATTACCCATAAAAAAAATATGATCGAGTTATTGCACAAATCAAATGAGCTCAATCTCTCAGCCTTTCTGTTGATCGCTCTTCTCCAGTATAGATGATAAGATATCTGTTATGCAAAAGTCTAAACTGTCGCCAGACATGCTTGCCAGGGTGTAATTCTTTAGAAGATATCTGTTGATGCCTTTTGAAGAATCTCTCCCTGGCAAGAATGTCTGGCAATGGTATAGACTTTGGTATAACAGATATCTTGTCATTTATATTAGAGAAGAGTGATCAGTATAAAAGCTGATAGATTCAGCTTGTTTGATTTATGCATTAACATAGTTATATTTTTTTGATAGGGTAATGATCTTGGAGTTACGTAACATTTTCTAGGCTTAGTAAAGTCGGTTTAGACCACACGTTATGTAACTCCTTACTTATTAATTTATCAAATTGGTTGAGCAAGATGCATTGAGCAATGCTTGATAAAAGTGTGTTGTTCAACTGTTGGGACCACATATTCAATGTGCATCAACACATTTTGACCTAAAACAAACACAGCGACCCTCCATGTATCCTTTAAGGCTTCTGAAGAAAGTGTTCTAAAGGGCTTCTAGAATGCCACAACTTTGAAGGTAGCGTTCATGATCAAGCTCACACTTTGAAGGTAGTGTTCATGATCGAGCTCACAATAGATGAGAAACTCCTTACCAACTTCAAAGACGGCAGCGACCAGTTTGAATACAGAATCAGCAACCTCGAGGCAAGCTTGAAAATTATCAGTATTAACATACTACAGCAAGCATCAGATCTTCTCCAAGGAATGTTGAAAGCATGCTAAGGCAAGAAAACACAATCAATTAATCCATATTGTTAAGGTAGTAATGATACTTTATTTTTCTTTTAATCTCGTTTGTGGTTTTGGTCAGGTCAACAACAGTGGACTTGATTGCAAACACAAAAAAAGGCATGGAATGAAATTTAAAATTCAAAAATTTCCGCCTTCACTTAGATTCCTTATTTTAACTACAGTTGCTATTAGCGTAAGTTTTCTAGACTTATTGTACATTATTTCAGCCCTCGATGCCCGTGAGGATGCTTTGTTCGTCTTCTCTTATTTTTTTTATCGAGGTGATAATATCGACCACGCAGCTCCCTAGCAAAGTGTCCATCTGCATTATTTTTATTTTAGAGAGATAACGGACGAAATTACATTACCAGAACACTTTCATATTTGCACTTGAATCAGATTTCGTATCTTTTAAGATAATTCCATCGGCCAAATTCATTAGAAGTTACTTTTTACCCTATGTCTCTTCGTCAATTATCTCTCGAATGATATTGTCTTTCATCAACCACCTACTTTCCCTCAAAGGTATTCTCCTACCTTACCTTCTGGCATATAATCATCACCCTGAGTGAGCAACCCAACCATATAAATTTGGGTCAGGGGAATTTCTATTAGTTTTCCATTTTTGTTTTATGTAGTGCGAGGCTTTGAAGGTGTTCTCAGAGTCCAATGCACACTTAAAGTAAAGTCCAATCGCTATTGGTTCTCTGTAATGACGACAAATATTGATCCCTTCTCAAAACTTGACACACATAAACACGAGCAATAATCGTCAGTAATTCGTAACAAGGTATCTGCACCATCTTCATGAGGTCCTCAGGCTTATCAATTTTGAACCCATCAAACTTAACGGTTTAATGCAGGATCTTGTTTGAATTATCAGTGCCTAATTGGTTTAAAACTGCATTCACAAAAACATTGTACTTTGTGTGTGTTGTCCCGGTGACCTTATCAGTAATACATACTTAACTCGCACACATATGATAGTGGATCCATCTGCACGCACTTTCTTCTTCCTAGCCCATCTATGGCTTAAATTGAATAAACAGATGACTAGCTAGTTGCAACAGATGCCACATCTGTTTATATTGTCAAATAATTAAAGACATCTGTTACGATAGATGATCAACCTGTTGCAGCATATGACGTACCTATTGGAGAAATCAAACAGATATATACATCTGTTGCAAAAGATTGTCAGTATATTATAAGTTATCTAACAGAAAGAATATATTTTACAACAGATTACCCATCTGTTATATTTATTTTAAAGCAATTTTCTTTTCTTTCCGAGATACAAGAATTTATAAATAGGCTCCTCCTTACAAATATGGATGATCCAGATTTGTACAAGAATAGGTCCCTCCGTTTTTCGTTATTTTAGGTAAATATTGGGATTAAAGTGTAAATTTAAAAACTTGTGGGTTATTTTCAAACTTTTCCAACATTCTTAATCCATAATAAAGTAATTGTCACCTCCAACTAATAATTAAGACTTGTGTCACCTGCACCTTATTTTAAAACTCTTTTATCACATATGGCACAAAGCCCCAAGTATGTCGTAATTGTGTAAATATAATAACGGATAATAATACCGCTTCTTCAACAAACACACCCATATGGTTGCTTCTATTGTTATATGTATGTAGCAATTTCTTGAGGTAACACTAATTGGCATTAATATCTCATAGTGATTTTTGTTGATTCAGCTATTGCTTTTATTTTTTTGAAAATTTTGTTGTGTATGTATTTTTGTATGTTATTTTTTGGTATTTATATCGGTGGAATAATAAAATTTGATTACAATTTTTTGAGAGAAAATAAATATTTTTGAGGAGTAGCCCAAGTTATTTTTCGCATAATAATGTTAAACAATCAAAATAGCCTTAAAATATTGATTGCATTTTATATACAAATATGATCGAGGTCCTATTAGTACTAAGAAATCAACTGATCACTACATCTTTTATAGAAGAAACATTTTATTAAAGAAACAATTAGTATGATGATTAAAATTTAACCAAATACATGAAGTTGTTGGATATGAAATTTACATAACTTGATCAAAAGAAGTTTTATAGGAAGTGACAAAAAAAGGGTCATTTTAAAATTATTATCCTATTAATGTTGAAGTTTTAATTTGGCCATACCTATCCTATAAGGGAAAAAACACCATCATATTTAACGAATTCTTTAATCCCAATTGCAAGACTAATCTATATCACTATTGCAATCTCGTCTTTTGAGATGTAATATTTTTTTAAAAATTATATTTTAAGTGCAACTGCCTTTTGTTTTACTTCCTACAATGTTTATCATAAATCCATTACCAGTTGGGAAAAAAGTTGTTCGTTGCAAAATAAAGGGATTCATTCAAATATGGAAGGTATTAAGTCTTTAGTATCCGTGTATGATTGTGATTATAATGAAGAAGCAAAATAGGTATTATATTATCATTATCGTTCACCTAATAGTGAATATCTCATAAAGTTTTTTTATTGAAAAAAAGTAAAATTAAGAAAATAAGTAATTATTTGAGTGACTTTTTGGGAAATCAATCCTGTAAAAGAAAATTTATGATACTTATATGGTTTGTTTCATATCAATTATATATGTATGAAGTGTCTAAGTTGATAAAATTAATTTTACAGGTTAAATATATCATTTATTTTAACATTAATTGTTATTTTTTTACTAATTTTTTTTAATAATTTATTGACTGATTTCATAATATTTAAGAGATGAAAATCAATTAAAGATATTTATGGTAAAACTTTTCTTATTAAAAATCATCAAAATTAATGACAACTAATATTTTTTTCATTAGTTTAAATTTCTAAATCAACTAAATTTTATTTCAAGAAGATTTAAAAAATCTAGAAATAAATAAAAGCTTTAGAATAAGAAAAATTTAAGAAGTATCATTTTTTAAAAAAGTTTTCAGTATGTAATCAATGATTTTGTAAAGATTTGACTTTAAAAATAAGGAAAGATTATATATATATATATATATATATATATATATATAATATCCGTACCACAAATATGTTTTAAATTGATGCGTTATGTTTATATTATTATATTAAAGTATGAAGAATTTTTGTAAAGTGATTTAAAACGTTTACACTTTATTAAAGATCTAAGCAATAGATAAAAACATTTAGTTTTAAATAATCGAACGTTACACGTGCAAGCGACATGCGGGGATATTAGTATTTACTAAGTAGTAGTATAATTCTATTGGATTTTTCTCAATTTATTTAATAACTAGCCATTTTATATTTTATGGATGTCAATTCCTTAATTGAGTTTAATTTGACATAAGTTGAAGTCTCCAATTCAATTCCAACTTCAATCTATCTTTTAATCATGGCTATCCATTTCATCATACTCAATGGTCCAGATTAATCCCTCTTCTTTCCATGATTAATTAACACACACCTAACCAATAACCCATTTTTCATAATCAACTCTTTTTTCCTCCGTTCATCACCACTGCACCATCACCATCTCTGGTACTACCCAACACTAGACATCTAACCAAATTCCACTCCATGCACCATCACATCGTCACCTCACCATTTTTGAAGCAGCACACCACCCATCACATCGATATTTTTTCTTCTTCTCTCTCATTGTTGCTCTCCATCACCACATCTGTCTTAACAGAGAAACTCCCTTCGTCTTCTTCTCTCTTCCTTTTTCCCTTTCTTATTGTGTCCCGATTAGAACTCAAAACCCCAAAACTTTCTCTTCTCTGGTAAATTTTAGAGAATTTCGATGAAGCAGACACTCAAATAGACTACCAATATATTCTCATGGTTGATTTTAGGATTGATGGAATATCTTTGGAGTCCCTTATTTCATTTTTGATTTCCATTACACCTCAAAAAATTATTCATTCCAAGTATGATTTTCTTATGCTGGATCACTATCATCTCTATTATGTCTTTCTTTGGGTAGATTTACAGCTGTGGCTTTATCTTAGAATTACTTTGACATTGTTGATCCTGTTTCTCCCCTTATTCAACAAAATTTGGAAATTTGATTCAGTATTAATTTTGTGGTGAAATTGATCCTTGCGTACTTATGCTCCTCCGTTCCTTTAACAATGTTGCACGTGAATCATCTTGAGTAATGGTCCTTTGTTTGATTTGTCTTGTGATCGAGTCTTATGTTCATATTATTTTCACATCAAGTCTGAGCATTGTTATCATATTTTCCCTCAGATTATGCTATAATTTAGTAATTGTTATCTAGTTTTTCTATTCTTCTTTTGAATCTGAATCATGAGTATTTTTGGTAAAATATGATTGATTCTAGCTAGGAATTTACACCTAGTCGAGTAGCATTATTCGGTTGATCGGTATATATGGTTTAAGCTAAAATCATGCTAAAGTGTCAAGTTATTTATACTAATTTCCAATTTTTCTTGTTCTCATTTTGCTAAATCTCTTACCCTTATTTTCAGATAGATTCTGACTAGATTATGTATGGTAATTTTAGCCTGATTCCACGCCAAAATGATTAACTTTACTTATTCAGTTTAAGAAAATGTTCTAAGATTTATGCATCTCCACCTTTTAGTCCCTTTAACTAATTGTCACAACTTTATTTACTCGAGGATCCATCATAAGTTTTCATTTTTATGCATCTAATTGATTGGGAAATTTAAGGTAAGAATCTTGTAATTAGACGATTTGTGATTATTTTCTTTGTTCTTTACTTTCTTAACTGACTGGAATTTTAAGCTATATAAGCAACCCATTCTCTTCTTCAAGGACCAGAAGTTCTTGACACCAGAGACCTCCTACGTTTTTCCGTAATTACTCTCCTCACATACTGATATACTTCCCAGTTTCCTACTGTGCGGGCAAGATGCTAAGCTTTGGGTTCTTAGAAGATATTTCCACCAACTATTCCACTTAAATTATTATGATTCAGTTCTTATTGGTTTCTGGTCTTCTTCTTATTACTTGGCTCTCACTGGTTAGTATCCTTTTGACGCCTTTTAATATTCTTATGTACTATTTCTGTATTTGTGAATCTCGTTCCAAAATTTTAATGCCTTAAGCATTATATGACAACAAGAAGTTACATTTTCTTTGAATTTATGTATGCTCTATGTATATGAATATTCTATCTACATGACTGACTGATAATCTGTTGTGTTCTAGTTCTTTATAATTCTGGATTTGTTTCTCTTATTTTCGTAATTCTACTCACTTTGATATGTGTTTGAGAGTTGGTTTAGTTGGAGCATGTTTTGAGCCCCTTAAATACCCATTATAGAAATTAAGCCTGTCTAACTATGTTCGCCATTGTGTCAGATCAATGTCCTTGTTATCTTAGAACTAAGTTTCTCTTTATCGCTACATCCATAGGATCACCATTTTTATTTTTCATCTTTGATCAGCTACGTATCATGCCATTAGGATGATTATTTGAAATAAATGAATCTATCTCGTATGCTTAAGTGATGCTACAATTATAAATCGGCTTCTATCCTACTTTACATAAATTATGATTATGTGAAACCTGCTTGACCACATATCTATATGATTGAAGCTTAAACTTTTAATTTGATGGTTTGTGGACTTTCAGCCGTAGTTTGGCCTTTGACTAAGGCATAAAACCTTAGACTCTCAAGTTCAAAAAATTATGTGTGGATATTAATGGTCTTCTGATGTGCTGTTTTTATGCATTGTGTGCATACTTTTGTTTGGTAGGTTGCTAAGTAAGTCGGTTGGGACTTTTGAAGAGTTTCCCAGGATTCAGGAGTCATTAAAAATTATCTTGACAAGTCCACTTGAGTTGGATTCTTTTATTTCTTCAGTTAATTTGTTTGGTCTATAATAAATCGTATTGTACAAACATTGCTTGTGTAATGAAATAAGGAGCTGCTCGCCGAAGATGGGAAATTATGTGCTATATGCCTCATTTCTGATTCTGAAGTCTCAATTTCATCTTCCTTAATTCTTATTCAAATGTTTTTTTAAAATAAAAATTCAAATGTTTGAAATTTTCCTTATTTCAAATTACAAGGTCTAATTTCAAATCTTTTAAACTCAGTCAATGCGTCCCCGGAAGTGCCAGTTGCCAAAGTTTTGCAAAAGAGGATGTGTGTATACACTAATATAGTTATGTTTTAATTCAGAACTCAAATTTTTTACTTTTTATTTTTAAAAATAATAATAATAATACTATTTTTAAACTTAAGGCAAACCTCTTAGTAAAGTTGTTGCTACGCTGGAGGAACGCGATGAATAATATTGTGGTATCATTCGCATAAAGCAACAAATATTTATCATTCGCATAAAGCAACAAATTTTTTTTTTAAGAAAGGATAAATCTCTTTTATGATTTTATTTAAATCTTAAAATGTCTTTTCTTATAATTTTTTATTACTATGTTGTTTCATTTCTTTATTCATTTGGGGTAGATTAGTTTATAATTATCCTATTTCCTCTATATATGTCTCAATTTTGTCTCCTCACATGTCTAAAATTTTAGTATTATTTATTAATTTTATATTTGTCTTTTGATAATCAAGTTTGCATTTTTGAATCGTTAAACATGAGTTATGTTACTTAGCTTATATTTCAACTAGTTTATTAAAATAAAGGATTTTTATAACTAGCCATTATGCATCATGGTTTATTAGTTTTCTCATTAATTTATTTACTTTTTTTAAAGTAAAAGTTATAAGTTATTCATATTGAAATTTGTACGATCCAAAAGTTAAGGGTCATGATGACACTTATCATGACAAGCCTTGAGAAGAAAGCTAATCATTCAAACTGATATGGAATGAGAAAACGACGCCACATTTAAAGGTAAGACTTTTAGAATGAAGTCGAATCACAGATATACAATAATAGTGGAAAAATACATAGCAGTGATACCATAAATCACCTCAAAATTTGGTGTCACAATGTAAGAACAATCTACATACGACTAGAAGTTTGAAAATACAATTGATAATCCAAAAAGGAACATATGTCTGACTCTAAATACGAACAAGACATAAACTAGATAAGATGGGGTAGGAGATCGACTTTAGGAGCATATAGTGATCATTACCTTGAAAATACTCCGAACGCCATGCGAAATCATCTATCGATGGGCGCACTCATACTTTGATTTGTACCAAAAAGTATACTATAGGAGTTAGTACGGTTTACTTATACTCATTAGGTATCATAGGCTGACTGAGCAATAAAATAAAGTACATAAATACTTACTATGAACACGTTTTTTGCAATTAGAAAATGTCACAAATGGTAGCCCACACCATTTTTATTAACAGTTCTAAAATATAACACATACATAAACACCAGTACAATAAAGAAGCACAAAATAGACAGACATTAAATCAAGCACAAAAATACAACACAGAATGTGCATAATATATGAAATGCAATGAGGATGATAATGATAATGGTGATGATGATGAAATCATATATCCGAGGTTGTTGCACAACCTTTGTATGCATCTACTGAACTCCACTCCCAAGGTAGGATTCATGGGGAGTTTCAAAACTGATATACAATCCAATAACCAATACCAATACTAATTCAATATCCATAACTCCTCTCCAGCACATGATCTTCGATAGAGGGTTTAAAGGTGTCATATTTTTATTAGAAAAATCAGAATTTCCACAGTGGTACCAATGCATCATGAATATATATATGATATAAGGTTGTAATACTCATGACCAAACCATAATGAGAATTTCAAATGCAATCATTGCCTAAGCACGTGAGCTAAAATCTACTCAATAAACCAACCATCCATGATCCAATATAGTCCACTTACCATTAGAGTAAGATATGCAAGTAATAGGTCATTGATATCACATAAACCGCCAACTTAGGCAAGTTCCATCAAAAAGAAAACAACAAATGTATATACACCAGCCCAACATCATCATATAAGGCCCCACACAGTCACTCATAGAAATTAATATCTCAAACTACCAATAATAACAAAATAATCCCCCATACAGAAACATACGATAATAACTCAATTTTCGTAATTAGTACCCATACCCATGCATGCTTTTATATCAATATTAACTAGCTAGCCCAGTCTGAAGAAAGTTAAGTTATTAACATATCTCGAATGGAGAAATCTGATCCAAACCCCCTTCAATCTGGAGTCTTTCCCTCTCGAAGGACCTGAAAGTCAACTAAAACATATAAATATAGAATCTATGCATTAAAAGAAAACAAGCAATACCAAGTTAAGTTTTCAAAAAGAAAGGGTAAAACCAAAATTTTAGTTCATAAACTCATTACCCATGATTAAAGAAAGTCATAGAAGAAAGCTCAAGTGAAAAGTGGTTGAAATTTCTGTTTAAGTTGAAGAAATACTAATTTAGGCCTTCCGGACTAAAATTTTCAAATTTTACTTTTGAAATCGTGTTTCAACAAGTTTTAGACAACCTGAATCAAGGAAAAATAATTGAAATAGGGGTTTGAAGCTTACCCAAGTTTGAAAATGAAAGAAATCTCCCAATAACTCTAAAAGTCAAAGCACAAAGTATAAAAAATGAGAAAATAAATTTATATGTTGTACCAGCACTGACCGCTTTAGCGGTGACCGCGAAAGCGGTACTTGGTATGAAGACTAGTCTGCTAAAGTAGGAAAGAGGCCGTTTTAGTGGCCTCCGCTAAAGCTCTCCTTGCCTAGTTGGGACCCGGTTGCTAAAGCGGTCAAAATGGTGCTTTAGCGGCTACACTTGCTGGACTTGGATATCTTCTAGGTCTTCACCAACTTGTTGGATTAATTTGAAATTCTGAAAACACAAATAAACTATGCTACCCTACCAAATTTGATGCATCTGACTCAACAATGACATCTAATTTCAAAATGAGATCATTTTCACAAAATTGACCTCTAAGACTTAGTTTTACAACTTTTGAAATCGAGGATCGAAATGAGATATGAAAATCATAAAATCACACCATCCATGTTACCAACCCAAAATCTACATTTCGAGTCTACTAGCGTAGTCTGTTTTCCTTCTCAACGCAATGAACAATAAATGTTGACCAAAGTCAACTATAAAGCCTTTTTAACCTTCAAAAATAAAAAATTCTCAAAAATGACACCAAAATGTATTGAAAACCATGCCAATCATTTCCATAACCCAAAACCATCACAAAGCAACCACAGGGAGAGATAAAATTGTCAAATCATATAAAGATAAATAATTTATAAAAACCAAGTCATTACATCATCTAACACTAAGAATCTAGTTCGCCCTCAAAATATAGGTAAGAGAAATATATGAATTAGCAAAAAGTTGGGGATAGCTACCACACATATCAAACTCAACCTCCTAAGTAGCCTCATCTATAGGTTTATGCCTCCACTGGACCTTAATCACCAAAATATATCTAGAATGCAACCGTCTAACATCCATGGTTAGATTGAGATGGGTTCTTCCACAAAGGATAAACTCTCATCTAACTGCATTAAATTCCAACGAATGATATGAGACTCACTCGGAATGTAACATCGAAGCGTAGAAATATGAAAAACTGGATGGACAATTGATAAATCTGGGTGTAATGCTAACTCATAAGCTACATCCTCAATAGTCTGAAGAATCTTAAATGGTCCAATATACCTAGGGCTAAGCTTTCCCCTAATCTTGCCCAAAACTACACCACCAAGAAGTATGAAGCGATCGAAGTCAAAATATAGTAACCCCAACTAGGTTGGGGTCGAACCCATAAGGAATTGACCAATTATATATCTCAAACTTATAGAGATCATCGGGCAATATAGAAAAGTAAATGGGGGAAATTTCTAGTTATCAGTAGAAAATAACAAAACTTGAATGCTTTTGGTTTTAAACAATCTAAAACAACCACATGCTTGTTTTCACCCTAGCATCTAACACCATAAGTTTATTATGCTCAATCCAACTATCTCATTGTTACACATGTAGAATCTGACAAGTTATGTCTCACTAACATTCTATTGAAACTCTTTGGTGAATCTCACTATCTTCTCTCGATATCAGAGTGTTGTGTTACTAACCCTTATCTTGGATCCTAGTTTAACGATCTCCTCTCAATCTCAGATAATTAGATGAGATGAAGGAATAATAAGATATGGAGGTGAATCTCAAATTAGTGTTGTGATTGTCTTTTCCTAATCTCTACATCTCTTTTGAAGTAAGTAGTAAATACATGCAGGTTTTTAACGTTAGCCACCGCTAAGAAATCAATTAAACCCTAAACAAAAGAGGAAAACCTAAGTCATTGGTCACCTACGGTTCCACTTACGGGTCGTAGGTGGCACCTACGCGTCGTAGATGGGCTCATATAGGTAGCAAACATCTTCTGCAACTTCAATCTCTCTAAATCTTAATTTTCTGTCACCTACGCCCCTGCTTATGCTAAGTAGGTGGAACCTACGTCTATTAGGAGCCAATGTAGGTAGTCACTTTTCAGCTTTCAACTTCTTTTTCTTTCAGCTAACTTTTAGAACCTATGTTACAGCAAAATCAACATAAAAACACATCATATCCAATAAAATACATCTTAGTACTTGTATATTTCTTGGTTTTAAGAATCAAAAGTTCCATAAAACCATGACACATCTATACCCTCAACTTAGACGTTTGCATGTCCTTGGGCAATAAAACACAACTAAGCAATACAATGATGCTTAACCAAGAGAAAGCTCCGATACTTCAAACCCCTTCGAATTTTAGTAATTCAAAACCAACTGTGTGGATATCAATGCAACACATCAATGTGACACAAGAAAATCAAGCTATGACATGACATTAGAAACAAACAATCATGCATGTGTACAAATTACATTACCCAAACAAATACGCAGTTATCAACACAACCCATGTACCCCCACAAAAAAAAGTCCTCTCACTTAGATAAATTATGCATGTTAATGCAAGGACCATCACATAACACACTTATAAATAAGTTTCAACAATGTGCACAAAATACCATAGGCCTACTTTTATTTTCCTTACCTTAGTTTACAGAAAGTCAGGTTATGATCACTATAGGACTTTACTTGGCTTATAGCATAGGCTTGGGTGCTGGTATGGTACTTTTGAAAATTTATTGACTAGGTCGACTTATCAACCAATTTTCTTTTATTCTACTCTTATTTCTCTCTTTTTATTCTTTTATTGCTTATTCAGGTTGGGGTGATTTCTTATATTCATTCTTTTTTCTTTCTTTCTTTTTCTTTTTGATTTACTTTTTCTCACACCTAAATCTATTTTCTTTTCTCTTATTTATGCTTTTCCTCATAACCTCTTCTAATCATATACCCCTATGATAGTCACCCTCAACTTAGGCAATTTTTCTGAGTTGAGGTGCACAATGTCCAAGATGGACTAGGGCCAAAATAGGTTCATTATAACTACAATGGGAAGATGAAAGTTAAAAATAAGAAAAATAGTCTATAAGGGTTAAAATAGGTATCAAGAGATATTTATTCACATTTTAAAGATCATTTAGGCCAAAAGTGAACTAATTTCAAGAATGGCTTATGATCCTTTCCAATCGAGTATCCTACAACCTAGGCAAGACTAATCGGACGAGTTTCGGATTCAACATACAAAGGAAGCATTTCACCCACACATGACATAAGGTTTCACCACAAACTACTATATATCTAGTTCAGGAAAATGTTAGCTATGATTATTATGTTCTTAATCCTAATAGTATAATGAAATTTACAGTGGTCACATACATACACATCACAGTTTTGGAGAGGTATTATTTTTTTTCAAAAACACTTTAAGAACAATCAAAACCCATCAATTTCCTTAAGTGTTTATTTTTCTCTTAGTTAAACATAAATCACAACACAATATGACCTAAACATGTCGGCTCTAGAAAGAACTAACATCGGAGAAAAGAGATACGACAACAAAAACCTCAAGAGGACATCTAGACCCACAAGTAGCCTTACCCTAAACTTATAAACATGTATTGTCCCCAATGCATTAGACTTCTACAAAACAAGATGGTAAGGAATATACCTGCAACACTATAGGTATGGAGATCCGACGTGTTTCATAATACAAATGTACAAATAACATAGTACCTTAGGTTACCTCCTAAGCAACTCTCAAATTAATATCGTGGAATGGCATAGATATGTTAGTTACTCGAACTTCACCAACAAGCCTATGTTTTGTGCTTGAGTTAACGTCATGGAACGATGCAGGTACCTTGATTATACAGACTTCATCAAGATAGCCAAAGGGGTGATGGTATGAACTTATTAAACTTATGAATTCCATCTGTAATTTTTCTCAGATTTTCTACTATGCTCAAGGGGTGATGGTATGAAAATAAAGGAACTGAGCAATAGTTGTAGCATGTTGTAACTCTTAGCCCTTAAGTAAGGAATGCAGTTCCTTGATTTTGGCACAACAAATTAAAGAATATTGATAAATTCTTCCTCCTTTTCACACTCTTTTATAAGTTCAGATGGCTTGATTAACATGTTACTATCCAAATATTATGTGAAAAAAATGCTTGGAATAAGATCCAATATGTCCCAACTCGTGAAATATATTTTTTATTACATCCTTACCTAACTCTAGTGTGCTCTTTTGAATAGCGACAACATTGAAACACCTCAACTTTAGACCCTTAGACAATTTCCTAAGTTTAAGTTTCTGGATAAGGTACAGTTTGAGCATACTTGTCCTATGATAAGATATGATTTAGTATCCCCCTCTCGTATGATGATCAATGTAGGTTGGTTGAATTCTATCCAAGATATGGTTAGGCATAATATTTATCATCTGATAGTATACGAGGTGTATGTTTCCAAGTCATATGATATCTTGAGTTTAACCTAGTGGGTTCTATCAAGGGTACGTGTTGAAGCATACTTCTCATTTGTTAGGGTATGAGTTAACCTTGTGTAGTCATATGATGGTCAGTTTGAAGGTCTAAGGTAAGGCCTAAGGTATGAGATAAGGGTACCATCTGCACCCTAGGGTATGGTTGGGGGTTGGTCATACCCTCTCGCGAGTAAGTTTTCATATTTTAAGCTAAGGGCATTTTAGACATTTCCCACCCCAAAACCCTTATGTCATTATATTTTATAACTTATTATAGTTGCTCATAACAGTCATTGAAGGATTAAAACCTTCCAAAATCACTCTTTAACTCTCTCTTGAATATTGAAGGCTAGGATTTCAAAGAGGTGTTCATCTAGAGGCTAAAGGGGTCAAGTTCCTTCTGTGAATCATCTTGTATAAGGCATATGAATCTTCCCTCATTATTAGTCCTCAAATATCATATGTTTCAAAGTGTGATTATGATTCTTAAATAGTGGTTTTGAAAACAAATGTTGAGGGTTTTGTTGCATATGATTGAGTATTGTTTACTCTTGGTTTGACTTGTATTTATGCATGTTTTTGGTGATGGTTATCAAATGTAGGTTTTTGTTTATTATACTTTAACAAATGGGTCATGAGTAGATAAATAACTAATCCCATGTTAATGGTGTCTTGAACTAAGAAAATGGGTTAATGAGTATGAATGGATAGTGAACTATTTTGTAAAGGCCTTGTTGGCCATGTAATGAGTTAATTTGTAACCCTAGTGCTTTGATTGGTAAAAAGGGATTGAGTTCTTAAATATGAAATTGAATTATGTTTTGAAATAAAGCTTGACATCGGAATGCCAATGAAATATTATTGGTTTTGATGACTATAAATTGATTTGAATTGTGATTTAAACTAAGATACTGGCCTATTAAAGTATATGGCTAATAAATGGTTTCATGCAGACCTTGTGGTCATATGTGGTGTTGAATTGTGACCTTGGTGGTTTTATTGGCTAAATGTGTTAGAGTTCCTATGTGTTAAATTGAATGGATGTCATTGCATAAAATATGGGTTAAAGTCCCAAGGTCAATTAAGAAGGGTCAAAATGGCTTGAGGTTAGAGTTCACTTGCTTAGTATGATCGGGAGGTCCGAAGGGTCAAAATGGCTTGAGGTTAGAGTCCACTTACTAAATATGTCTAGGACATTCAAAGTTTCTAAACTATATGAGTGGGAGGTTAGAGTCCCCTTTTTTTATGCTTTATGACCGGCTGCTTCAAAATGCATGCTAAGTCTTGTTCTTTTTTTCAGCACAATATATATATATGTATATACATGTGATTGAATAAGATATTTTAACTTTGTTGAATGATGTTACTATTTTATCTTTATCCCTGAGTTACATGCTAGCACTCCAACTGCTAACTGTCTTCAAATGTTGTATCCCCATGTGATATAGAGGATAAAGCTTCTTCTTCTCTTCCTGCGTAGTGACCAAGTGTTCAAACGGTTCGTGTGTTGACATTGAAGTGGTGAGCTTCCATACTTTGGAAGGCATACATTTCATGGTCATTCTACCTTATGTAATTGACTTGGTTTTGGCTATTGTTGGAGGCATGTCCTGACATATTATTGACTTTAGATTTGTAAAGGCTATATGGATGACTATGGACTTGAGTTTGTTGGTTTAGTTTCTTAACATTAATTGATTAGATACTTCTTAAGTTATGATTAGTAATCTTATTTTTTCTATCTTGTTAGATGATCGAAGTTCATCTGACTCTTGTGGATTGATATAATTGTTAGGTTTGGTTTACGCGGCAATCTCTGGTCCTTGTTGGGCTCGAAATGCCTATGATGACAAGAACCTAGTTTGGGTCATGTCACGTTGGTATCAGAGATTTAGGTTCATAGTTAATTGGGAGTCTACAAAGCTATGTCGAGTAGAGTCTCTTTTAAGAGTGTGTAGCGCACCACACTTATAGGATAGAGGCTATGAAACATTTAGGAATATTTACCTTTCTTGTGGGTCTATTTGGAGCTATAGAGTCTACGGTCTTGGATCCTTCTGATTTCTGTTTGCTTCCTTTAAGATCATGCCTCCAAGAAGATTTGATATTCAGGCAAACTCTTTTGTCCCGATTGAAGAAAATATGGACGAAGCTCATCCAAATTTTAGAGTTTAGACTCGATTAAGGGTTGATGTATCTGACTGTCCTTGTTGGGTTCCATCGGTCCCTAATTACCCTACTCCTGAGAGTGACACCCAAAATCAGTCGCCTCAAGGGGATACTGTAATACCCCACATGTTTCTAAACTACGAAGTGAATAATTATTCCTACGTATGAAATCTCCTATCATGTGATTCATACGTAAGTACATGACTTACAATGAATATCCTAGTGATAGGATAGCATATGATGCCTTAAGCATGTTCATATGAGTCACTTAAGGTAATACAAGCTAAGAATTTTTTAATCCATCAAGTTTTAGTGTTTAATTTTTTAAGGGTCATCTTTGAATGAGTATAACTTGATGTTAATGTGTTATTTTAGCTGATTTAGACCTACCAAATTGTAGATAATCGAATTAGCTTTCCAACGATACCAATTTTTCCTTAATCCAATACCCGAGCGAAAAGTTATGTCTATTTTCGTGAGAGACAGTAAGCATAGGCGATTAGTTAGGCGCCGCCCAACCCAAGCATAGGCGATTGGTTAGGCGCCGCCCAACCTAGCTTAGGAAATTACTTGGGCACTGCCTAAGTCAGTTTCAGGTGCCAAAAACACTCCGTTTTGAGTTATTTTAAGGGTAATTAAGTCTTTTAACACACCTTACACGTCCCTAAACTTAACCCTACGAAATATATAGCTTCTAAACATATTACAACCCTATTATCATCTCAAAGCTCATCATCCAAGAGCACTAAAAGATAAAAATAACTAGGGTTGCGTAACTAAGCTTGAAGATCCGATTTCAAGGAAATTCCTCTATCAATCATCAAGAATCTTCCTTCTAAGGTATGCATGAGTTGATTTATGGATCCCTTTCATCCATAAAGTTCAAAAATCCTCTTTTTCATTTTAAAGCATGATTTCTATATTTTTGGGTGTTGATGATCATGTTGTTGATATTGGGTGATTACCAAGATGGAATCTTTATATATTTTTGAATTTCATGATATCATATGACTTGGAAACATGTAAATTTGGTTGTTCATGATGTATAATTTGATGATTTCACCTATGCTTAAGATGTGCATGTAAGGTGTTTGATAAAATGCCTAAGAAACTAGAAATCATGCAATATAGCTAAATTGTGACTAAGTGAAGGATTCATGATATGCCCTTACGTTCTAATGACTTCTATGTTGATAATGGGCGTTGTAAATGTTGTTGGAATACAAATGAACTATTCTTACGAGATGATGTTATGTTTACTTGCAAATCCTACTTATGAACAAGATGTATGATAACCATGAAATCCACATGAACTTCTATGCTATTGGTATGTGTTGCCAAGATGATTATGCAATGAACATGATATTAAGATTGTGCAAGTACTTCCATGTGATAAGAAACTCTTTCCATGCAATACATTGTTGATAACCATGTTTAGTGTGAGATCCCTACTTATGATATTATAAATTACGGACTCTACTCTTATGATCAAGTTAGTAATGTGTGTCAGTTTCCTTCCATCGAGTCCTGGGGGTACTTGTACTCGAAAACTATAGTTGTTTGCCTAGATCCATGTCATGTTTCACGATATCTGAAC
This sequence comes from Capsicum annuum, assembly GCF_002878395.1. Classification (NCBI taxonomy): domain Eukaryota; kingdom Viridiplantae; phylum Streptophyta; class Magnoliopsida; order Solanales; family Solanaceae; genus Capsicum; species Capsicum annuum. Next base: position 69,449,851 of record NC_061122.1, on the reverse strand, counting down.
TCAAGCTATGATTCCATAGACTTCAGTCAGTCATGTGACTCAAGAAAACCTCATGATCTTAGTCAGTTGTAAGATTTTAGTAACATTCCTCCAGTCAATGGAATTCAGTAAGATTAAGTCATGTACAGTCAGTTATTCATGTCGAGTCCCTCCAGATGGGAGTAGAGGCTAGCACCGAGTGAACCCAAGGATGGGAACTCACCCGCCAGTTCAGGGTGTGATTCTTAGTAGTCATTCTTGTGTTCCAGAACTACGTAGCCAGCGTAGGTTGAGACATCTTAACCCATTAGATTAGGGTTAATGAGGTGGATTAACCCGTTAGTTTAGGGTTCCCACCGTTCTCATTGAGTACCCGCCAGATAAGGGTCACTTACAGGCTATCCTTACCCGTGGCACGGTATTGACACCCCTCTAGTCGGGGCAGAGATTGGACCCCAGCTTAGCCATAACGGCATAATGGGGCATGTCGGTTAAACACTACTTCCCATAGTTTCAATATCAGTCTCAGTAAAAAAACTCAGGGCGTTCTTTAGATTTTAATATATACAGGACTATCAGATACAGTCATCCATGTTATTAATTTCAGTATCAGTCTCAGTAAAAGAACTCAGGGTGTTCTTCAGATTTTAGTATATACAAGACTATAAGATATAGTCGTCTATGTTATCAGTTTTAGTATTAGTCATGACATTTATCGGTAAACCATTTATTAGCCTATAGGTCATGCTATCACGTATTCACGGTTCCAATTTCTCTATATGTGTGTTTGCACTCCCACGTTCATATTAGTCAGTCAGTGTTGTTTATGCATGAAACCCTTTATGTTCAGCCTACCTTCCTCGTATACTTAGTACTCCAGTTTTAGTGAAGCATTTACGCTATGGTGCTTTCTTTTCACGTTACACCATAGGTTTCGAGACACGAGCTCCAGCCCAGCAAAAGCGGTAGCATTCCAGTCGTAGAGACACAGTGAGTCCTTATTGATTTGAGGACAATATGATTTGATTAATTTATTTAGTTCTTCAGTTCAGGTTTACGGAGTTAGTTGGAGACATATTCCTTCAACTCCTTATTCAGATAGTTTAGAGGCTTTCAGATTTATGTTCAGATTTATGTTCAGATTGAGTTGTTTTGGGTATTTTCACCCACATGATTTTATTCAGTTGAACCTTATGGCCTTAGAGTTCTATGTATTTTGCATTATTATATCATAATTTGCAGTATATAGGTACATGTCGAGTCCCTCCGAATGGGAGTAGAGGTTAGCACCGAGTGAACCCAAGGATGGAAAATCACCCGCCAGTTCAGGGTGTGATTCTTTGTAGTCATCCTTATGTTCCAGAACTATGTAGCCAGCGTAGGTTGAGACATCTTAACCCGTCAGATTAGGGTTGATGAGGTGGCACAACCTGTCAGTTTAGGGTTCCCACCGTTCTCATTGAGTACCCGCCAGATAAGGGTCACTTACAGGCTGTCCTTACCCATGGCACAGTATTGAAACCGCTCTAGTCGGGGCAGAGATTGGACCCCAGCTTAGCCATAACGGCATACATGGGGCATGTCGGTTAAACACTACTTCCCACAGTTTCAGTATTAGTCTCAGTAAAAGAACTCAGGGCGTTCTTCAGATTTCTGTATATATAGGACTGTCAGGTACAGTCTTCCATGTTATCAGTTTCAATATCAGTCTTAGTAAAAGAACTCAGGGTATTCTTCAGAATTCAGTGTATACAGGACTGTCAGATACAGTCATCCATGTTATAAGTTTCAGTATTAGTCATGATAGTTATTAGTAAACCATGTATTAGCTTACAGGTCATGCTATCACGTATTCACGGTCCCAGTTTCTCTATAGGTGTGTTTGCACTCCAACATTCATATTAGTCAGTCAGTGTTGTTTATGCATAAAACCCTTTATGTTCAGCCTACCTTCCTCGTATATTCAGTACTCCAATTGTACTAACATATTTGCATCTTTTCATATTACACCATAGGTTCTGAGACACGAGCTCCAGCCTAACAGTAGCGGTAGCATTCCAGTCGCAGAGACATAGTGAGTCCTCATTGATTCGAGGACAATATGATTTGATTCATTTATTTATTTCTTCAGTTTAGTTTTATGAAGTTAGTTGGAGACATCTTTCTTCCACTCCTTATTCAGATAGTTTAGAGTCTTTTATATTTATATTCAGATTTACGTTCAGATTGAGTTGCTTTGGGTATTTTCACCCACATGATTATATTCAATTAAACCTTATGGCCTTACAGTTCTATGTATTCTGCCTTATTATATCATGATTTGCAGTATACAGGTGCAGATATCAGTCATGGGTTAGCTTGTGGTTCCTTGGGGTCATGAGCACCGTGTAGCATTCTAGTTCAGCGAATCAGGGTGTTATAGATACTACTAATGTTGAGTTCCACCACTCCATTAATTTATTAACTCAGTTGGTAGCTTTACAGTCTGAGTGAGGTATTCCTGTTATTTTATCTTTGGAGGCCATAAAGGTTGGCCAGTTCATGAGGTTGCATCCTCTTATGTTTATGGGTACAAAAGTTGAGGAGGATCCTCAGGTTTTATTGATAAAATGGAGAAGATCTTTCTAGTTATGCATGTTTAAAAGGTTGAGGGTGTAGAGTTAGTTGCCTACTAATTAAAATATATAGCGTACCAGTGGTATGAAGGATGGGAATAGTCTAGAGGTTGAGATGCTAGTCATGGCATTTGGGATGATTATCTAGTGCATTTCTGGACTACTTCTTTCCTTAGGAGTTGAGGGAGGCAAAAATGGAGGAATTTGTTAACTTGAAGCAAGGGTGGATGACAGTTCAAGAGTATGCCTTAAAATTCCATCAGTTGTCTCGATATGCTCCCAAATTAGTATCAAACATGAGGGCCCATTTGAGAAAGTTTGCTTTTGGATTATCTCGCGAGTTGATTCTTATGAGTAAAGAGGCCCTATTGATTAAAGACATGGACATCTCTCTAATGGTTGTGTATATACAATAAGTGGAGAAAGATAAGAAGAAATAGGTCGAGATTGGTGAGGGTAGAGTAAGAGGTCTTGGTTTTTTGAGCAAAGTGGAGGCCAATAGTTTAGTAGTAAGTGATCCAAGAGAAAGAGTTAGGAGAGTCCTAACACCTATTCTATGGTTAGTGCTCCCTACCCAAACTCAAGGGGAGATAGATATTCTTAGAGTACTGATGCTTCTAGGGCCCAAGGTGCCCAATCTCAGGCTAGTGGGGCCCAATCGGCACCAACCTACCCTCCTTATGGATTTTGTGGTCAGCATCATCATGGTCAGTGTGAAAAGGGGAGAAAAAAATGTTTTAGATAAAGTCAGATTACATACATGTAGCGAGAGTGCCCCTCTTTAGTGATTTCTTAGTCAATAAGATCCCGATTGCTACTTCGTCTGCTCCTACACTAAAGGGTGTTTTATGTTTTTGCTTCTATTTCTAGTATCGACGCTTGTTGGAATCACTTAAACGCACTTGCTACTCGGCAAGAACCTGAGCCATCTCCAGATGTAGTTATGGGTATATTAAAACTCTTCTCCTATGATGTGTATTGTTTACTTGATCTAGGGTCCTCTCTCTCTTATATGACCCCATTTGTGATTGTTTATTTTAGTTTTTGTCCTGAGTGTCTATTGTATCCTTTTAATATTTTTACCCCGGTAGGAAACTCCGTGGTTGTTAAAAGAGTCTATAAGGAGTGTGTGATAGCTGTTGGTAGAAAGAGACTGGTAGATTTTATAGAGTTGGATATGGGTGATTTCGATGTTATTCTGGGGATGGATTGGTTGCACTCATGATTTTCTTCCTTAGACTGTCAAACCTGTAAGGTTATGTTTAAATTACCTAATGAACCAATTGTTGAGTGGGAGGGTGGTTCCCCTGCTCCCAAGGGGAAGTTCATATCATATCTTTGAGTTAGAAGGTTAATCTCAAAAGTCTATCTCTATTATTTGGTCCTAGTTAAAGATTTTAACTCAGAGGGTTTTTCTTTGCAATCCATCCTTGTGGTAAATGAGTTTCCTGAGGTCTTTCTTGATGAACTTCCTAGTGTCCCTCCTAATAGGAGATTGAGTTTGGGATTGATTTTGTCATGGATACTCATCCTATTTCTATTCCCCCTTATAGGATTGCTTAGGCTGAGTTGAAGGATCTTTAGAAGCAATTTAAAGATCTTTTAGATAAGAGTTTCATCCTTCCTAGTGTGTCTTCGTGGGGTGTACTGGTCTTTTCTTGCGAAAGAAGGATGGGTCCCTTCGTATGTATATTGATTATTGATAACTGAATAAGGCGACGATAAAAAATAAGTGTACCCTTTCGAGAATTGATGATATCTTCGATCAACTTTAAGGTGCAAAATTCTTTTCTAAGATTGATCTTCGATTCGGGTATCATCAACTAGAGATTAGAGAGGTGGATTTCCCTAAGACGTCTTTCCATACCCAGTATGGGAATTTTGAGTTCTTGGTGATGTTATTTGGCTTGACTAATTCCCCTGTGACATTCATGGATTTGATGAATAAGGTTTTCTGCCAGTTTCTAGATTTATTAGTCATTGTCTTCATCGATGACATCTCGGTATACTCTAAAGCGAGGTGGATCATTCCAATTATCTCCGCATCATGTTGTAAACCTTGAAAGATCAACAGTTGTAGGCTAAGTTCTCCATATGTGAATTCTAGTTGAATGCCGTAACGTTTTTGGTTTGTCATTTCTAGTAAGGGGATCATGGTGGATCTACAAAAGGTTGTGGTTGTTAAGAAGTGACCTAGGCCGACGACTCCAATCGATATTCAGAGTTTCTTGGGTTTAACAGGTTACTAAAGGAGGTTTGTGGATAGTTTTTGGACTATAAAGACCTTATTGATTAAGTTGACACAGAAGAAAGTCAAGTTCTTATGGTCGGAGACATGTGAGGGTACTTTTGAAAAGTTGAAGGATAAGTTAACTTCAGTTTTGATTTTGACCTTGCCCGAGGGTAGTGATGGTTTTGTAGAATATTGTGTTGCTTCTCGTGTTGGGCTCTGTTGTGTGTTGATGCGACATGGTAAGGTGGTGTCCTATGCTTCTAGGCAATTAAAGGTTAATGAGAAGATGAGTAGCATAACATTGAAATTAGAAGGACACCACTTTCATAGTTGCTTATGTTGCACTTTAATTACCTCTCACCATCATTTATCAATTAAATCATTTTTTATATTGGTTCTCCTATTGAGGCTTTTCAACACAAAATGATGTGGAGCCAAACTTCTATGGACGAATAGTTATTTCCCTCACAATGGTCTAACAATGAAACCTTTAAGAGTTCATGATGAGATGAGATCTAAAATCAGAGAATACTTAAAAGATACTATATTGAGCCCACTATAGCCGTCCAATTCCAACTACAACAACACAATAGTAGTAGCATGCCTTCCGCTATAGCGAGATAGGTGAGGAAGAACTTAGGATTGTTCCCAGGTTTTTCCATTTTCACTACATAATGCTCAGATTTTGACATCCCTGACAAATCACTCACTCTTTCTAGAAACTTGATAACCTGAAAACCTGGTACTTGATGTTCGGGCTTGAAAAAAGCCTCGTAGTCTATTAAGGGGCAAAAAAGAGATGGGTTTGGTATACCCCTTTATGTTATATGCTATATCCAAAGTTCTATTTACCCTAACTCAATTCCAGAAGTTTCTATTGGATACTATGCCCCTCACATATCATGATATCACCATAATTTCATCATACACTACAACCCTATAAACCAAATATATCTAAACCATACAACATAGTTATTTCATTAGAACCCACCCTAGCTTTAGATTATCAACTCTCATCCTAGGAAAAACTCTACCCAGACAATTACACCCTAAACATTAATACAATTAGCACAATATTTCCAAACACTACACTATGTTTTTCCTTCAAAACATCTACATTATAACCCCTTTACACCTTTCCATTACAAACACATAAGAATAGACCATCTAGAGTACAACTATCTACCAACACACTACTATGCGTTTCCTTAATACATAATTTCCACCATAACTCACATTAGTCTGTTCGACTCTTCACAATCAATAATTTAGAAACAACGAGCTTTTTCATTATCAATCGAGAATAAGCTATACTATTTACCAACCACTAGCTTATAGCTAGTAAAATTACCGACTCAACATACCTCAACTACTCAATGTGCAATACTAATCAATTATTATTGTGCAACAATAAGAGGGATATGACTATGCATAATCACGTCTAATATTCAGCCAACAAAACCTTTATTCTACTTTATTTCCATCAATATTAACAAATCAAACTTGTATAATTTAATACAAAAATCTGCCAGTGCAACACTGTCTAATGACAACAACTAATAACTAAGAAAGTATAAGTTAAGACAGATAATTCCTCGAGTCAAGAACACGACTAACAACAATAAGTTCCACCTTACCTTAATTATTATTTAACTAGGAATCAATAGAAACTATACCTTCCAATTATGCTAATACTCAGACCAGTCATGTATCCAATTAACTATAATAACAACTACCTACAAAATAACTTCTGATGTTTAAAGTCACCTCAAACAGAAAATAATGCTCACATTAGACATTCAACTTATCAACATATCATAACTTATCAACCATATTATAATCCCATGACTGAACCCAACCATGAATAAACAAGCACATAGCATCATATTATTTAAAACCAGTTATGAGTCACAACATAAAACCTTTATAACAATAGATCCGATGATTAAGAAACAATAGCCATTTTCCTATGGTACTTATTATTGTACCAATTCAGTGAAATAGGATTTTCCATAATCATATACCCTTTCTCCCTTACTATTTTACCAATGATAAGACCATGACTGATATTTCGCGTATCATTTCCAACTTAACATATCACTTATATGATAACAAATAGTAATTCATTTTAAGTGCAGAATAAATTAACTGGACCATATAAGGGTTCCAAATATATACTAATTAACCCCACCGCACAAGGATCCCAAACATATACGAAGTAATCGGACCACACAAAAATCCCAAAAATAACTAAGTAACCAAACCAAACAAGGATATCAAATATATTACGTGCAATTTGACGACACAAGGATACCAAATTTATACCAAGTAACAGGAACACACAGGGATCCTTAATATACACTAAGTAATTAGATCACCCAAGGGTACCAAATATACAGTAAGTAACTATACCACACAAGGATCCTAGATATTCTTATCATCAACGATCGAACCATACATGGGTATCCAAGTATATTGTCAAGGACCAAATAGAAATCAAGGCATACTAAAAATCATGGAAAATTAATATATATCTCAAATCACAAAAATAAAGACATACCTTGAAATCATACCTAGCCTTTATGATTCCTTGATGTTATATTGCAACCACTCATCTCATATTACTTTTAATAATCATTTGCACTTGAAAGTTTTACAATAAAAAAACTAGGTAATAATATGATCAAACAATAACCATACATATAAGTAAACACGTCCCATTCTATCATACCACAATTAAAATGTTTAAAGCACAAGAATTTTAACAAAATATTAAGCAAATTCACAACATAACAATTTGAACCCTATGCTTCTTATTAACCTTTACTCGTTGGAATACCCTATTCTAACTTTTCAATGTCAATGAGATACCAAGGACCAACCAGCCCCAATTTTGATGGTTGAGATATCACTTGGACTCAACTTAGGGAGACAATACTAAGATGGAACGATAGGGGAGAGGTATGATAAATTCCTAGATGCCTTGTATCTTTCTAAAAATCTGATATGGACGTCAACACACCAATCTGTGGGACTTTACCCAATATATGCTCTTATGCTAAAAGATCAAAACCTAGACTCCAATATTAAATTATTACAATTAAACTTACCGGATCACAAGGGCACATACTCTAATCTATCTAGATAAGAGAACCCCTTAACACTTAATTCAAAGTATGGTAAAGATCATCGGGTAAAATAATAAAGCTTTATTTAATTAAATAGGATTAAAAAATTTTAAATACAAATGAATAGTTACGCCCTAATGATCTAGTCTAAACAAGTATATGAGCTACAAAGAAAAGTTACAACTATACACATGACATATCTTCTACCATACGAATAAAGACAAATGTTACTGTGTATAGTAACTGCATCAAGAATGAAACATATATTGATCTTGCAACCAGACTATACCCCAAAAAAGTTATATGAAGAATAGTATCAATAAAAATACTATGTACTGGAAAACATCATTGGTCGACCTGAATAAACTCACATAAATGTCATATAGATATCGACAAAGAAATATGCAACTTGAAATTCAATAAACAAATTACTTTTGTCATAAAAATTCCTTAATACCCTGGCTTTTACCTACCTTACTATCTAGAACAACCATTTCTTATCGTACTTAGCCTTAACCACCATTTGTCCATTATGTCATCAAGCTATGGGTGTCAAACGGGATGGGCCGGGCCAATCCAAAATCGGTCCTTCTATTTTAACCGGGTTGAGGGCCGGTTAAGGGCCGGTTTTGGCGCTAGATGGGCTAGGCCGGACCGAGCCAAACAGTAAAAAATTAAAACTCACCCTAACCCGGCCCACTTAACCCAACCCGGTCAAACCCACCAAAACCCGATCAAACCCGGCTAAAAAATCGGTCAAACCCTGTAAAAAATATAAAAAAAAAACTTTCTTTCAATATACATTACATATACCCACCTTTATACATTATAAATACGTTATATAATATATATACACTAAATATATATATAGTATATACTACATTAGAATTTAAAAAATATATACACATATACACAATTAGTCAATTACTCATATATACTCACCATTCAATGTATAGATACTACTACTTATAAAAAATAATACAATATATATATACATTACAATATATATAGATATACTTATATACTAATATATAAAACATATACACATGTATACGTTAAATATACACTTCTATAGAAGATATATACACGTGTATACGCACCATTCAATGTATATATACTACAACTTATAAAATATACTACGGTATATATACATTACAATATATATAGATATACTTATATACTAATTTATAAAACATATACACATGTATACGTTAAATATACACTTCTGTAGAATTTACATACACATGTATACGCACCATTCAATGTATATATACTACTACTTATAAAATATACAACAATATATATACATTACAATATATATAGATATACTTATATAATAATTTATAAAACATATACACATGTATATGTTAAATATACCCTTTCATAGAAGATATATACACATGCATGCACACTATTCAATGTATAGATACTACTACTTATAAAATATACTACATTATATATACATTACAATATATATAGATATTCTTATATAGTAATTTATAAAATATTTACAAATGTGTACATTAAATATACACTTCTATTGAAGATATCCAATTTATAAAACATATACACATGTATACGTTAAATATACGCTTCTATAGAAGATATATACACGTGTATACGCACCATTCAATGTATATATACTACTACTTATAAAATATACTACATTATATATACATTACAATATATATTGATATACTTATATACTTATTTATAAAACATATACATGTATACGTTAAATATATATTTCTATAGAAGATATATGCACAAATATACAAAACATATGCTACTTAATATAATAAATTAATAATACTTGGTAGTAAATTAATAATATATTAGAAGTAATTTTTTAATTTAAAGTAGAAAAATAGAAATTCAATTTAAAATTTTAAATCTTTAAATAAAAAAATATAAAAAGCAAGGACTAAGGAGTGAATGAATTTGGGGAATTTTATTGATTGTAAAATGATCCAAAATTTATAATTTACATGAATGAAAAATCTACAAATTATGCATCATTTTTTCCAAATCATTTATGTTAATATTAAAGAGAACTTGCATAGGATAGTCGAAGTCAACGGGGGCAAAACCATGCATTAGACTTGATTCTGCTGAGTTCTCCTGTGAAGTCATAATTTCTTCAAGTTTCAGCTCGTCGCTTGGCTCCGGTTCCATTCCTTGGTTTCTTCTTTCCTCTCTAATCCAATCTCTGAGGAAAACTAGAACATTCATTGCATTGCTTCCCAATGAGTGTCGGTTGTCTCCAAGCTGCTGTCGTCCCTGACTAAAGGCGCTCTCTGATGCAACGGTTGACATTGGAATATTTAAGATATCTCTATCTAATCTTGAAAGCACAGGATATTATGTTTCATTACTCCTCCACCAATCCAATGTGTTTATCCATCGTCTGCGATCCTCTGGTGCCGTCCGAAGATAATATTTCAGCTCTTCCCGAAAAGTTGATGTGTAAGTTCTCTCATCAACACTATTTCAATAATTTAAATCATAAAACGAATCAGAAAAACTACTATGTGCCGGCCTTATAGAAGATGGTGGATCCTCGGGAGGATGAGGAGTGACAGTTGGAGTGATATTTTTAGGTACGGCTAAATCAAATAAATCAGCATAGTTATTATATAATTTTTCTATGTAATCCTTTGCATCAGCCGTAGCTGTCTACAAATCAGGTTGTACTTGTTCAGAATCATGGTTAGTATTTATTTCTAAGTTAGTATAAATAAGAGTACTAAAGTGGCACATATTATTATATTTCATGCACGGATTTAGCATAGCACCAACCAAGTAAATAGGGAGAATCGGGAAAAAATATTTTTAAATTTCGTAAACATGGTGCCAACAGCTTTTTTATAACCTTCTTTATTTTTATATTCTTTGAGTAAACTAGAAATATCGGCCATATATGCCAAAAGATTACAAACAGTAGGATAATAAGCACCAAAAAATTCAACCGTAGCTACATAAAATTTTTCTAAAAACTTAACAAGATCATTAATTATAACCCAATCAGAATTATGTAGCATGCAATCAGCAGAATCAGAAAATGAACCGCAATGTTGGTTAAATTCCAGTGTAATAGGAATTTTGTATTTATAACAAGTTTTTAAAAATTCATACGTAGAATTCCATCTAGTATCAATTTCCTCAAGCATCAAAATCGGTGTAAGTCCATTTTCTTGACATTTAACTTTAAATTCTCTAATTCTCGATCTACGATTATTTCCTTGAATAAAATCAATGGCAAGATGAATTTTTTTAATATAAAGCTCAAAAAACTCAAGACCATCTTTTACAATTAAATTATATATATGACATGCACACTTAATATGAAAAATTTCAGGCAAGGGCGGAGATAGTGTAGATTTTATTTTTGTTATAGCAGTCTTGTTGTTAGAAGCATTATCAAAAGTAATACATAAAATTTTATTTGCGATACCATAATATCCAGTAATTTTAACAATAGAATCAGCAATAAATTGTCCAGTATGTTTATGATCTTCATCATATAAAAAAGCAAGAATACATTTTTGCATCACAAAATTACTATCTATCCAATGACAAGTAACGGTTAAATAATCATTTTTATTTACAGCACGACCAAGATCAGAAGTTAGGGACAATCTACATTGAATATTTTTTAACAATGATGATAAATAAAAACAATATTGTGAATGGAGTCTAAAATATCAGACCGACAAGTAGTTCTAGGAGTACTATTAAAAATATGATTATAAATTGCTTGTATATAACGAAAAAAAGGTATCAAAAGAAGGAAAACAAAAAGAAAAACAACCCACAACTACTATTTTAGCTATTTCTTCCCGGTCCCTTAATTTATTATACTTCTTCGCTATGTGACCGGTTGTTGGGTCCATTCTAGTTTGCGTTGGCCCACCAACATCCCCACCACCTTGTGCAATATTTAACTCTCTTTTGTGATTTTCAGCTATATGTCTCATTAACGTACCCGTACCCCCTTTCTTGCCTCCATTTCTATGCTTATATATTTGTTGACAAATATTGCATTGCACCTCAATATCTGATATACGTTTAAAAAATTGCCATGCAACACTAGTTCTTTTATGAGGTCTTGGGGCACTAGGAGGACGGGGAGGGAGATTAGCCGATTCATATCTAACGTTAGCATCTCCTACTGTGGGTGTCTGAGCAATATTTTCATTATTATCGTCTAAATTAATCGCATCTACTTTATTTTCTTCTTCTATACCGTAATTTTCCTGAGCTTCTACATAATCCATATCGTGAGCACCTATACCTATTTCTTCCTCAAAAGGTGTACCAAGCGGCACCAGAGGCCAAGGCACACAGGTATACCTACTACTTGAACTACCTCTACCGTTAGTAATTCGCTTTTTACTGCCACTATCGCTTCCAGGACAAAAAATGTTAACACCTTTAGTAGCGAGGTTTCTTAATTTATCCATAATATAAATTAAATTAAACTAAAAATATTCAAAATACTCAAATATATTAAAATTAAATATTAAACAATTAATACAATAAATAAAAATTAAACGTCAGAGATGGAACGACAATACCAAATTTTTGAAGTATCCAAAGGTTGCGACTTGACAAACTTCTGCTCGTACTTTGTAAATTAAAATTTAAAAAATTAAAGTGAACACTTTAAGAAATTAAATATATTGAATATTTGAGAATTGAGAATTGAATATTTGAGAGAGAATGAGATTTGAGAGAGTGAAAAATTATGTGAAAAATGATTTGAAGTTGTAGGGTTTGTAGGGTATTTATAGAATTTTTTTTGGGATTAAAAAATATTTTGTTAAAGTTATTTTTTTTTTTAATAAATGGGCCCAAACTAGCCGTTTGGACCCAAAAATGGCTATATAGCCGTTGGTCCAACGACTAGTTTGGCCCAAAATCCCTATTTTTTTTTTTAAAAAAGGTATTCAGGCCGGGCCGGGCCAGTTAACCGGCGGCCCTGGACCGGGCTTGATCCAGGCCGGGTTAGCCGGGCCCATTTTAAAAAAATAACTGACCCAGGACCTGGGACCCTAAAGCCCTAGGGCTTACCGAGCCGGGTCAAATCGGGTCGGGTTAGTTACAAGGGCCGGGTCGGCCCAGCCCACTTGACACCCTTACATCAAGCTAGACCCCAATTTATAACTACCTATGGTTTTTATAATACTCAAACCTTAAGGTTTCCCTCATTTAACAATCCAAACATTTCTAGATATTTATGAATTCTTGACTTTTCCCACACTCCAGTAATACATCAGCAATCTAGCATATTTGAGATTTCCTTAAGGCTATGCAACCTATTTAACTGAGTGTAAAATTCCCCCTTCTCGATCTCTCAATAATAACCAATAGATTATAGGACCATAACTTTTCTTTTAGGCATACACTCTGCCCTTTCCAGACCACACTATATAGGAATACACTGGGTATGTTGTTGTTGTTGTTTTCATCAACTTCAAACTCAAGATCCCTTCTCCTCACATCTACATTAGATTTTGATGAATCTGAGATATTTTCAACCTTTCTCGAATTAACTGGACTTTCTCCATGGCTTCAAACACTACGTTTGGCCCCATCAAAGCAGCCTCACCCACTTCAAACCAACTGATAGATGACCTATATCTCCTCTCATAAAGAGCGTTAAATCGGGCCATCCGAATGCTAGAATGGTAATTGTTATTATAGGCAAACTCAATCAATGAAAAATAATTATCCCAACTACCCTTGAAGTCAATAACGGATGCCCTCAATATATCCTCTAGGGTGAAAAGCTAAACTGAGATAAACTTGGGTTCCAAGACAATTATGAAAGGCTATCCAAAAGTGAGAGGTAAATTGAGTACCCCTATCTGAAATGATGGACAAAGGAACTCCATACCGTCTGACCTACTCTTTAATATAAAACTTAGCATAATCTTCAGCTGAGTAGGATGTGTAAACTAGCAAGAAATAGGCCGATTTGGTTAACCTGCCAATAATAAGCCAAATCGAATCATGCTGATGACACAAGCGGGGTAACCTTGTCAGAAAGTCTATATTCACCTCTTCCCACTTCCAAGATGGAATACTAAACTCCTGCAAGGTGCCACCAGGCCTTTTGTGCTCCACCTTAACCTATTGACAAGTAGCACTCTTGGCCACAAATTCTGCAATATCTTTCTCCATACCACTCAACCAATAGACCTCCCGTAAATCATAGTACATCTTGGTGGCTTCTGGGTGAATGGTGTAACATGCACCATACATTTCTACCATAATACGCTGCCTCAAACCATCAATGCACGACATATACAATCTACTCTAGTATCTCAGCACACCATATCCCTCTTAGGAGAAAACCTCTACCTTCTGATCTTTAATTGATCCCTTCAACTTAACCAAACTAGAGTCTTTATCTTGTTTCTCCTTCACCTTAAAAAATAAAGAAGATTTCGAACTATTCTGGACCCAAACATTTTCCTCAACTGAGTCCATCAAGCGAACACCTAATCTAGCCAACCGCTGAACTTCCAGAACTAATTCTTTCTTATAATTTTCAACATAAGCCACACTACCCACATACAATCTACTAAGGGCATCTGCCACTATATTTGCCTTCCCCGAATGATACAAAACACTCATATCATAGTCTTTTAATAGCTTCAACCACCTTCTCTAATGGGGATTTAAATCCCTCTATGAAAATACATACTATAAACTCTTGTGGTCTGTGAACACATTAATATGTACCCTATAAATATAATGCCTCTAGATTTTTAAAGCAAACACAATAATAGCTAGATCAAGATCATGGGTAGGGCAGTTTTTTTTTTGAGGCTTAGGCTATCTAGAGGCATAGTCTATAATCTCACCTCTTTGAATAAAAACACAACCAAGGCCTACTCTAGAAGTATCACAATAGACAGCAAATCCATCTATACCATCTGACAAGGTCAAAACTGGGGCTGAGGTGAGTGGAGTCTTAAACTCTTAAAAACTCTTATCACAGGAATCTAACCACTAAAACTTAACTTTTTTTGAATCAATCTTGACATGAGGGACACAATAGATGAAAAAACCTCAATAAAACATCCGTAATAGCTAGATAAACCTAAGAAACTCCTGATATCTAGGGAGAGATGGGTCTAGGCCAGTTTCTCACTGCTTAGATCTTTTGGGGATTGACTCTAATGCCATTATCGAAAATAATATGACCGAGTAAAGCTACTGATCTTAGCAAAAATTCACACTTGCTAAATTTGGTAAACAGTTGGTGGTTTCTATGAGTTTGCAACACCGTTCTAAGATGGTATGCATGGTCATCCTTACTAAGAGTATAGAAAAGATTACCATCGATAAATACTATGAAAAACATGTCCAAGTACCATTTGAAAACTCTGTTTATCAAGTCCATGAAGGCTGCCGGAGTGTTTGTTAGCCCAAAAAGATGACTAGGAATTCAAAGTGACTATAACGTGTTCTAAAAGCTGTCTTTGGAATATCACATTCCCTTATTCTAAGCTGGTGATAGCCGGATCTAAGGTCTATCTTAGAGAAGTAACTTGCACCTTGGTGTTGGCCGAATAAGTCATCAATCCTAGGAAGATGATATTTATTTTTGATTGTAAGTTTATTTAACTAGCAGTAGTCAATGCACATTCGGAAGGAACCATCTTTATTACGCATGAAAAAGGACTAGAGTGCCTCATGGAGAGACACTTGGTCTTATAAAACTTTTATCTAAGAGGTTTTTAAGCTGTTTTTTTAACTCCTTAAGCTCTGCTGGAGCCAAATAATATGGAGGAATAGAGATGGGTTAAGTATCAGGAAGAAGGTCAATACTGAATGTTATTTCTCTATTGGGAGGTACCCTTGGCAGATCTTTGAGAAAAACTTCAGGAAACTCATTAACTACACGGCCTGACTGAACTGTTGGCATCTCAAAATTAGTGTCCTTGACTCAAACTGAGTGGTAAATTCACCTCTTTGATATTAACTTTCTGGCCTTAAGATATGATATGAAAGGACTCTTGAGAGATATTGAATTACCTACCAACTCAAAGACTGGCCCATCAAGAAACTAGAGCTAATCCATGCCCAAAATAATATCAAAATTGACCATATCTGACTCTATCAAGTCTGCTAATATGACCTTGTGAAGTATAATAATAGGGCACTTTCTATAGACTCGTTTGACAGCAACTGACTAACCCACTGGAGTGGAAACTAAGTAGGGCTTAGAAAACTTTTCAAGACCTAATTCAAAATTCACCGCAACTAACTGAGTCATATAAGAGAGATTTTACCTTGGGTCTAACAACACATAAACATCGATATAAAAAATGCGAAGCATACTAGTAACAATATCTGGTGAACTCTCCTGCTCTTAATGGGATGGTAAAGCATAGAACCAATTTTGGTGCTGAGCACCATCGGTACTTAATCATACGACCTGAGAAGGGGATGAGCGACCTAGAGGGGCTGGTGCACTAGTAGCCTTAGTCTGAGGATGCACATCTTGGCTTCCCTGCTTAGCGTACGGGAACTCTTTAATCCCATGACCCA
Source organism: Capsicum annuum (assembly GCF_002878395.1). NCBI lineage: Eukaryota > Viridiplantae > Streptophyta > Magnoliopsida > Solanales > Solanaceae > Capsicum > Capsicum annuum. The sequence goes on along the minus strand of NC_061122.1, from coordinate 69,433,331 downwards.
ACTTACCACATCTATAACAATCTTTCTGTCCCAACAAATACTATTCATGATTATTCTTACCATACTTAGTACATGTCAGATAACTGGGCCTTCCACCCACACTATTCTGAAACTTGGACATAGAAGTTCTACCCCATTGCCCCTACTTAGTTCTGGGTGTGGGAGCACTGGCTGAAGATGGCGCTGGCATACAAGAGGGACCCTGAGAATGCGAATGACTTCCACTACCAAACCTTGTTTGTTCTTACTCAAACTATCTGGTCCTAGACTTCTTACTTCCCCTCTTTCTCCTTTTCAACTTCTCTACCTCAATCTATTAAGAATAAGTCAACAATCTATCAAGATCCATATTCCCTATAAGAATGGAAGTCCTAAACTTCTTGACTACCAAATTAGACACACCAGTAACAAACTTACTCATACTCAATCTAGAGTCAGCTATCAAGTCGGGAGCATACTTAGAAAACTAGTTGAACTTAAGGCAGTACTCCTTCACTGTCATCGAGCCCTGCCTAAGTTTATGAAATCCTTTATCTTAGCTTCTCTCAGCTCACACGATAAGAACCTATCTTGAAACATATCCCAAAATGTCTGCCAACTCAAGGGAGTTGCATTCTCACATCTCCCATTCTTTCACATAACTACCCAATCATAAGCAACATCCTTCAGACTGTAGGATACTAATTCTACACTCTTTCCCTTAGTAACATGCATAATTTAGGTGATTTTTTTCACCTCATCAAGATATAGTTGTCAGTTCTTACCTCCTTTTGAACCAAAGAATTCAGGCAAATTCTCTTTTATAAAGACACAAATTTTGGCTACAACTAATCACCATTCTGCCGAAGTGGGACTGCAGCCTCATGGTTTCCCTGAACATTGGCAGTCACATCTTGGGCCAACGCTTGAAAGGCAGCCTAAAATTCAGCATGGGACATATTCTTATTCATAGGATTTGATGGCTGGGGTGACTGGTTATCATTTCTGCGTGTATTAGCTTAGCGAGAAGGCATATTCTATCATGTAAGAGCACGAGTCAAAGCAGATAAAGACAATTGTATGAATGAAAGATCATGAAAGAAAAATATAAATTCCTAAACCTTTTCGTAGCCTCTTGTCATAAATGTGGTGCACTTTACACCCATGATTACGACTCTACATAATGCAGTTTTTCTGACTCACTAGGAATCTTTAAACCTAAGGATCTAATACCAAGTTAATAATGATCAAAAAATGGGTCCCGAGACATCACACGGTGCTTCTAACTATAAGTAGTCCCGAGATAACCCTATAAGCCTGTTACTCATTCTAAAACTCAAAGTAAAGTAAAGATAAGCATACAAAACACTGAAATACTAAAATACTGGTTGAACTAGACATTGTTTAAATGAACATAATGTCTGAAAGTAATAATTAGGAATTCTAAACAACCAACACTGTAAGTCTAAAATGTATCTAATAGTTGGATAAGCCTCTAACATTACTAACTAGACCTCGAGTTGACTTGAACTACCTAAGAATAACTAAATAAACTACTTTACAAAGCTGGAAATCTGAATAATTGGGTCCTCAAAATATGAGGACTTACCAACTATTGGGATATAGATAGAGATGCTCGCAGTTGATCATACTACTAGAACTGAGCAGCTAAACCTACATTATTAAATAATGTAGCAAGTAGACGTATATGTAGATTAGTAGTTTTGGAATGTACTGAGCATGTAGGGGTAAATGCATAGTAGAACTGTAACTTAATGTGCTTATAACTTGTAAAGCTGTGAAATATAAGCATACTATAGTAAAGCATAAAGACAATCATGTGAGCTATCACACTTAGTTCTGGAAACTGTATTGTTACTCTTTCTATTAGTTGAACATGTATGACGTAAGTTAAGTCTATGTTCAAATCATGCAGGCTAAGTGTAAAAGGAGCCACCTTTAATATTTGTAAACTGAAAGATGAAATCTCATAGCTAATATATCATATAAAACAATATCTGAATAAAATTCGTGAGCTTTTACACTTAGTTTCTAAAAGTTGTTCTGTCATTCTGTCTTAGGACCTTAAGGAGTTTTTATCTAAAAGCTTTTCTGTTATTCTTTTTTATCAGGGAGGTTCTTCTCACCGACATACACTATTTGAGCTATCATAGTGTCCAACATCTAGTTACCCTAAGGGGAAAACCTCACGTTGGGGAGAGATGTCATCCTCTTGCCAAGGAGCATAACCTGAGCTAAGTGATCACACTCTGTATATATATCCATATAAATGGGATTAATCTAAATTTGTACCTATGTTGACTCATAGTTCTGGGGCATGTGAACTATGATACATATCCAACTCAGTGCTAAATACTACACCCTTTAATCTGTATGCTCATTCTGTAACAAACCTACTTTAAAACTAGCATAAGGGTTTACAATGAAAACTAGTTATGCATCTATTTACTTTAGATTGTAATTAAAACTTAAAAGTGGATTTTATATCTTAGTTGAGGATCAAAAGATCAAATCTTGTTTGAAATCTGAATATAGACTAATCATAGGCCCCTTAAAACCATAATCTTCTTGAAATATCAATATTCAAACTAGGGCTTTGTACCCTATGTTTCAAACTCATGTCAATTTATCATAAAGTCATACTCAATAATCAAAATCTTGAAATTCATTAACAATTCTAGTAAAGATAGTGAAATTCAATACTCAATATGTAAAATCAAGTCTCACACATAAACATGTGAAAGTAGATATGCAATTCAACACTTAAATCAGTTTTAACTTCGTAAACTTCAAGTAATGATAATTGAGTGTGAACCCTAAATTGAAATTCATGTAAATTCAACTTTTAAAACTAGTTCTAGGAACAAGGATGAAAGAAGTATCCTTGTTCGTAACCACACATACCTAATTTTATTAATTTGAGGTAGAACTTTGAACTTTGAACCCCTAATGATGTTCTTGAAGTTTTTTTTTGATGTTCTTGAATCCTAAAACTTAAATTCTTAGATATCATGAAAAAAATAGTAAAAATTAGGATTCGTTGGAGTTAAAGTTGAAGCTTTAGGGTTTCTTGGAGAGAAAATTTGGTGAGAAATGAGTATATTTTGTTTAGAATAGGGTTAAATCTCCTATTTTTAGGATTCAGGGTTTTGGGGAAAAGTCTAAACTACCCTTTGAAAATAAACTTTTTAGCTAAATCCTATTTGTGACCAGCAATGCATCTCATCAGGTGAATCAATGCGATATCCATCGCATCATGCAAACATCACGTCGATGTTCTATTTTTGAAATCTAAACATATCCCATCCCACATCTAAAAAATCATAAAATTCCCTGAGAAATCCCATTTACTCCCCTGAACATAAATCAACACAAAACCCATCTTCTCAGAGTCTAGAAGGTCAAGTTAAAAATCATCAAAGTTAAGAGGTCAAAATGAGACCAATTCCCTAACACTTAGTTTTATTTTCAAGTTCTATGTGTCTTAAGCAAGTACTAAAGCCTGAGCTAAACTGAGAATATATGGGGTATTACAGTTACAAACTTGATATTAGAGCTTAAGGTTTCAAAGTATCCTAAAAAGTCTAAAAGTCATATTGAGTAGAGTCTTGTGCATGGGTGTGAAGCACACCCCACTTATGGACAAGAGGATACAAGATATTTTAGGAAAAGTTCCCCTTCTTTTAGTATTCATGTTATGCGAATGAGCATGAGCTCAATTTAAACTCTCTTTATAATTCAATCTTCTTTCCATTTATAAAACATGCCTCCAAGAATGAATAGTAGAAGGAGAAATGGCAATTAGCATGCACCTCTGCCTGTTCAGAAAGATCCCTTGAATAAGCATGCCTCTTATGCTGAATTTAGAGCTGCATTCACTACTATAGCTCACTCAGTAGCAACTCAGAATAATCAACAGGCTGCTATCCCAGCCATTCTAGTTGCTAATACTGCTGTAGCTAGGATTCGGGATTTCACCCGAATGAACATTTCTCTATTTTTGGGGTCCAAGTCTGATTAATAGTTTTCCCTTATATTACCTCTTTTCCATTCTCAGTCCTAGCTATATGATCATATTCATGTTAATGGATACATTTATGAATCAGTTTAATCAGTCACGATATTCAGACTTAGTCATGTAATAATGTTTCAATTGTGCATATTCAACATGTAATCTTAGTACCTCAGCAATTCTTAGCTTAAACAGTCTTATTTAAGGATGAATATTCCCAAAAGAGACATATTGTAAGACCCCGTAATTTCCTAGCTTATTTCATCTCACTCTTGCATGCTAAAGGGGTCCAAGACTTAGAAAATTTCACTAAGTATTAAGAATTAGTCATTTCCAAGGCCTTTTAAACTTCAATGATTTTAATTTTAACCTTCTCGACCTTAGAACATCGATTTTTAAGTTGATTCATGATCGGGGCAGTCGATAGCATGTCTCAAGTAAGTTTGGGATTTTTCAGACATGGTTTGAGGCTTGTTTAGATGTTCAAACTAGCGAGTCAGTGCGATATGGCTGTGACATGATACTTATCGCATTAGTAGGGTGCAACATCATACGTCTCCAAATACGTCGACTAAGCCACGTGATGGATCACTTATTGCATCACTGGCCACGTTCAGTTTAATTAATTCTAGGTATGTAATGGTATTTAAGTCATTTTCCCCTTACTTTGCCTTACCTATAACATAAGATTAAAGTCCCAAAAGGGGAAAATCATTCATCTTTTCACAAACTTTTTCAAGACCAAAACCCTAGCTTCTTCAAATCCAAGTTCAAACTTCTAGAAATCACCAAGAACTCACAAAGATTCATTAGTTAAGGTATGTTAGATGTTCTTTTATTGGTCATTTTCATCCATGGAGTTCAACAATCAGCTTTAAAGTTTAAAAATCATGACCTTTACATGTTTTCATGAATTTTATCCATTAACATCCATGAATTTCAATTTTTATACCATGTTTACATATGTTTTGTTTGAATTAGCCTTTGACCTATTTGAAGGATGATATTTGCATGTTAAATCCTTAACCTATGATTTTTGTATTGAAATTATGTTATAATGCCATGATTAAACTATTCTGATGCTTTAACTTTATGACCCCATGTGTTTGATGAAATGCCTAAGAGATGAATTTCGGACAATGACTACTTATCATGCTTTAGATGCATTAGTATGTTTCTACTGGTAAAGTTATCTAGTTTTGGGAGTTACGAATAGCTAAGAACTTAGCTGTTTGCTTAGTCTCAGTATTTTCAAAATAGTTTTGATATATTAGAGTATTATCAGTTCAGTCAATTATCATATGAATAAGCTCAGTTAAATCTATTAATCAAAGTCACTCCAGATGAGAGTAGGATTTAGCACCGAGCAAACCCAGGAATAGGGGCTCAGCTGCCAATTAAGAGTGTGACCTTTTGTAGCAGTGTCTGCGTTCCAGAACTATATAGCTAGTGTAGGTTGAGATGCTAACCTTTCAGTTAAGGGTTGACATATATCTCACTAGAGAACCTGCAAGTAAAGGGTGACTCTTTATTCCTTCGAGACTTCACTTTAGTGGATCTACATAGCTAGTGTTAGTACCCGTGGAACGGTACTAACACCCTTCCAATTGGGGTCACATGTTGGACCCTAATTAGCTCATATTGGGGCATGTCGATTAGATGATAGCTCCCACAGTTTCAGTCTAGTCGCAGTTTGGAAATCAATTTAGGTTTGATCATAGCATACAATTTATTAGTTAAATCAACAATTAGATTTCAGTATTTTAGTTTACAGACTATTCCAGTATCATGTTATATTCTTGGTCATGCATTCTTAGATTTTATAACCTTCACACATACTATGCATTAGTTATCTTATGTTATTCATTTAGTCAGTAATTCTTCATACACATCAGCCTAATATTATTTAGCATACTAGTAGATTCAAAGTACTGAACGTAAACTCATTTATTGTGCTATGATTTATCATATAATAGGTTCGGATACTCAGGTTCCCGACCGAACCTAGACCTCCTAGTGTATAAGCAATAGTAGCAGTGGTGAGTCCTTATATTCCAAGGATCAATTATGTTATTTTAATATTGCAGTTCAGTAGTCAGTTGGAGTTAGTTAAGGCATGTCCTATCAACTCTCATTCAGTTAGTTTTAGAGGCTTTTAGACAATTAGTTAGTTATCAGTTTTATCAGTCAGTTTTTAGCATTTTTACTTATGTTTTAGACCTGTGAATTTCAGTTGTATTGTTTTAAATACCAAAACCTTATGGAGTATTTAGCTATTTTTGCACATGTTCATTATCAGTATATTATTTACTGCTCACGGCAGGTACCAACTATGGGTTAGCTTGTGGTATTTCGGTACTATAAGCACCGTGTGGCGTCCAGGGTGTACTCTCGGGGCATTACACATAACTTATTAAATTCTGCATTTAAGGTTCAAGATAGTTTAACGAGCACAACAAGTCTATGGAGCTAGGAAGCCAAGGGGAACATAGTCCTAGTATTTATCTCATATTTATTTCAACCTAAAGTGATCAAGATTTGTTACTTCTACTATTGTTCTCACTAAATCCCCCATTTACTTTTTTCACTTTACAACTACATCAACAAGTTTGTGATAAATATTCGTCCTATTCCTTATAGGTTTGACCCCAATATTTATTGGGTTCTTTATTTGACAACGACCACGTTATAATTTCTTAGAGGTGTAATTTTAGATTATATCAAAATTTAGTGTCATTGCTGTGGAATACAGATATGGATTAATTGATTGAGCTTGGTAAGCTTGTCTTTTTTTATTTTTCTGCTATTCTTAGGGCATATGCTGGGGGATGCCCAGTACTTAGAGTCAAGGAAATCTCTGAATCCCACTTTATATTGAGTTGAAGTGGACCTTATGATAGAATTATAAGATAAAAGAGCATGAGCATGGGGTTCAAGATGACCCAAATCTCTTGAATCAGCAACATCTGCATAGTGTTCAAGAAATATCCCCACAAACCACTACATGGTTATTAGATAAAGAGAGTTTGAGGTAGGCAAATACCCAATATGAAACTAAAAATAAGAGAGTGAGATAGGAACAAGAGCACTGATCAACATTTGATAGACACAAAGCTTGACGAGATAAAGCTTAATAACTCTAACTTCTTAGTACTTGCCTATGTATGATGATTTGGAAGAAGACTTAGGGTATGTTGAGCCTATGAGATAGAATCTATCATTCTTCTTGAGTTGCATCAAGGGGTGAAGTTTGACACTACAGGTGCTATGATTCAATTTCTTAATTTGAAGTGTGTGTTTGTTGGTTTCCCAATTGATGACATAAACATGCACATTATGAATTTGTTAGAATTTGTATTTTGTATAATTTACCTGGAGTGAGTCGGGATGCTACGAGACTCAGGTTGTTCCAATTCTCTCTTACAAGTGAAATGACATTATAGTTACGGGAGCTACCTCGTGGGTCCATCACTAATTTAAATTAGTTGCAAAAATAATTCATGGACCTATTCTTCCCTTCTTTTAGAATGCTGCATTTAAAGGATATGATTTATAATTTTAGGTAATTCCATTCAGAAGCATTGTATGATTCATGGTTGAGGTTTAAGAAGAAGTTGACAACAATTCTCAATCATAAAATTTCAGCAAGGAATTTTCTCAAGATATTCTATAGAGCCATGAATATAATATGTAAACCAAAGTTGTTGCTGATACTACTATTAGTAGGGCTTTCATAAGCCTTCGTTGGGAGTTAGCTGTAGAAATCTTTGTTTTGGTACGTAATACCAATCGAGGGTGGCATACTTAGGAGGAAGAAAAAGAAGCCAACACTTATGCTATTAGCATTTCCAGTGAGCAGAAAGCTCTAGATGATACAATGGCTCAAGAGGTTGAATAGCTGAGGATAGAGATTGGGTTACTTACCAAGTAATTTGCAACCATGAATGCTAAATAAGTGAATACAATAGGTATGCCAGGTAAATCTTTCAGGCAGTATGAGTCTGACACTGATGAGTAGGCTAAGTATTTTAATCGAGAGATTTTGAGTTTTTTAGCCAATGTCCAAGGGTCCAATTAGGAATCTTAGAACTCGAGGCAAGGGAATTGTGGTCGAAACTATTATAAGGACATATATCAGGATAAGTGTAAAGAAAAATATGGTAACTAGCAGAGAAAAGGTGATTGTAAGAAGAACAGTGGTTCTTATGTCCCATTGGGAAACTGGTATTCTTATTCAAGGATGAAGGCAATGATTGCTAAGCTAGGTAAGGGTCAAGAGAGCCAAGAATGTTTCCTTAAGAAAATTAAGGAATATATTTCAAGTTTGAGTTAGAAAGTGGAAATGCATGCTACTGTGATTAAGCAGCTTGAGTAGCAGTTTGGTCAGATGTCAGCTACACTAAGTCAACGTCAATCAAGTATTCTTTTAAGCAACACTAGTCAAAATCCTAAAAATGATAGTCACTATACATCCATCACAACTCAGAGTAGTAAGGCTACTATTAATCCTCATATACTGGTTATTGATAAGGTAAGGGATAATATTATTGATCTTGATGATAAAATCGAAGAAGAATCTAAGAAAGTGACTAATGGTGATTCATAATAGAAATTGATAGGTGTAGATAAATGAGTTAAGAAGGATAAAGAAAAGAGGAAGGAAGTCAAACTTGTATAAAAAATCAATCCACATCCTCTCCCTCTTTTCCCTTAATGGTTGAAGTAGAAGTAGGAAGAAATAAAATATTAGAAATTTATGTCAATGTTGAAAAAAATATCTATTAATATCCCTCTTGAGGAAGCATTAGAGAAAATGCCTAGCTATGTGAAGTTCATGAAAGACTTGGATACTAAGAAGCAAATGGTGAGATTTGAGCCCTCTAATAATATGCAATATTGCAGTGCTATTGCTTTTGGATATTTGGTTAAGAAGAAAAAGAATCCTAGATCTTTCACTATTCCTTTCATAATTGGGTCTTTAAACTTTGAAAGAGCATTATGCGACTAGGGAGGTAGTATAAATTTGATGCCGCTAGTGATGTCTAAATAGTTGGGTTTGGGGACACCTAAGCCGATGTCTACGCGATTAGTGATGGCTGATTGTATTATCTAAAAACTAGTTAGCATTCTGTATAATGTTTTCGTAAAGGTAGCTTCCTTCATATTCCAAACTGATTTTGTGATTCTTGAATATTTGGTGGATTTCTGTGTCTTTATTATCTTAGGAAGGCTTTTCCTAGCCATAGGTAGGGATTTAGTTGATATGAAGATGGGACATATGAAATTAAGGATCAATGACGAATAAGTCTCCTTTAATATGGATCTGTTAATACAATAATCAAAAGATGTGCTTGTGGTGTTTTTGATAGACACTGTTGATGAAGATGCATTGATTACACCAATTTAGGACAGTCTTAGTGTATAGGTATTAATGATAATGATCATGAACTTTGACAGTGATGGTGTTGGTGAATATTATGAGATAGTGAGCACTCTTACTCATAGAGGATCTTATAATTATGTGCCAAGGATATTGGATTTATATTTGAACAATAGAGAGACTTCTCCAGCTCGACATCTATTAAGGAACCAGTCTTGGAATTGAAGTCCCTCTCTTTTTACTTACGTTATGTATTCATAGTGGCCAATAATACCTTGCCAGTAATTGGTGCTGTGAATTTTTTGGAGACATATGTTGAGGCTTTAATTTTAGTATTACAGATATTTACAATGGATATAGGATGGACCATTACATATATTATTGGGATTCTATTTCAGATTTCTACTCATAAGATTCAATTGGAATCGAAGTGTATACCTAGATTTGAACATCAGCGTCATTTCAATCCACCTTTGCAAGTTATGGTGAAGAAGTTGATCATAAGGTGGCTTGATGTGGGTATGGGTCATCCTATTGCTGACAGCAAATGGGTGAGCCCTATTTAGTGCATACCAAAGAAGGGTGGGATCACTATGTTCTCGAATCATAAGAATGAGTTAGTGCGAATAAGACCAGTTAGGGATGGAGAGTGTGTATGGACTATCAAAAACTAAATACTTGGACAACAAAGGATCACTTTAATATGTCATTCGTGGATCTTATATTAGAGTGTCTTGCAAGTAGAGGATGGTATTTTTTCCTTGTCGATTATGCGGGGTATAATCATATTTCTATTGTCTTTGAATACCAAGAGAGGACCACTTTTACCTACCCATATGGTACATTCATATTCAATAGGATGCCTTCCAGCCTTTGTAATTCTCTCGCCACCTCTCAGCATTATGTGATGTCGATCTTTTCTAATATAGAGTAGGATACTATAGAGGTTTTCATGGATGATTTCTCAGTTTTGGGAGATTCTTTTCGTGATTGTACATCCAACATAGCCAATGCACTTTAGAGATGCGAGGAGTGTAACCTAGTTTTAAATTGGGAGAAGTGCTACTTCATGGAGAAAAAGGGGATCTTTATCTAACAAGAGATTTCAAATAAGGGAATTGAGGTTTACAAGGCAATGATAGAGGTGATTGAAAAATTAAATACACCAATTTTAGTTAAAGAAATTAGAAGTTTCTTAGGGATGCAGGGTTTTATAGGCAGTTCATCAAAGATTTCTCTAAAATTGCTAATCCACTATGCAAATTCTAGAGAAGGAGGTGAATTTTATGTTTGATGATGCTTGTCTCAAGGCATTTGAGTTCCTTAAGGAGCAATTAAACTCAACTCCAACCATTGTGTCTCTAGATTAGACCCTTCCTTTTGAGGTGATTTGTGACGCTAGTGGTGTGACCTTAGGAGCCTTCCTAGACAAAACACACAAGAAGATTCTTCACCCAATCTACTACGCTAGTGAAGCACTCAACCCCACACAGAAAAATTATGCAGTCACTGAGTAGGTGTTACTTGAGGTGGTGTTTTCTTTTGATAAATTCTAATCCTATTTTATTGGGATAAAAGTCATTGTGCATACTGATCATACATCTTGAGTTACCTTATGGCTAAGAAAGATATGAAGATAAGGTTTATTTGATGGGAACTATTACTGCAGAAATTTGACTTTGAGGTCAAGGAAAGGAAAGACATAGAGAATTAGATGCAAACTATCTATCCGATGTAGAATAGAAGGCGATCCTCAAATTACGGAATGATCTTAAAATTGATGATACTTTTCTAGATAAGCGGGTCTTGGTCACATAACAAGATTTAATCCCCTGGTTTGCTGATTTTGCAAATTTTGGCCAGTGACTTTGTCCTAGAAGACTTGTTGTTCCATCAGAGAAAGCGTTTTATGAATGAGTTATGAAAGTTTTCTTGGGATAAGCCTTACTTATCTAGGGTGCGTGCAGATGGTGTAATTTGGAAATGCATTCCCAAAGTATAGATGATGAACATTCTTAAGGCCTGTCACTCATCTCCGGTTGGGGGTCACCATGATAGTAATCGCACAACCCACAAAATCATGTAGTGCGGCTACGATTATCCAACTACATATAATGATGCACATAACTATGCTCATGCCTCTGAATAATGACAATGTAAAAGAATCATAGTGCGGAAGCATGAGCTCCCTGTGACTCTTATTCTTGAGGAATTTACAACATGGGTCTTTTTGTGAGTTCATTAGGTATGAAATGCATATTAGTGGTAGGTGACTATGTTTCCATATGGGTAGAAGCGGTTATTTTTCCCAATAGTGAGGTTCACAGTGTCACAACAATTCTGAAGAAAACATATTCTCTAGATTTGGTACTCCATATGCTATTATTAATTATGGTAGGTCCACTTCTGCAATTGCCTATTTTAGGTCCTTTTTGAGAAGTATGGTGTGAAACATAAGGTGGAAACACCTTTCCATTAGTAAACAAGTGGCCAGGTTAAGGTCCACAATCATCAGATCAAGTCTATTTTTGCAAACAATATGAATGCCAACTAGACTAATTGGCCAAGGAAGCTATACAATGCACTTTGGGCTTACCAAACAACTTTAAAAAATCCTATAGGTTCCTCTCCATATCATTTTGTGTATGAAAAGGCATACCACTTGTCGATTAAACTTGACCAAAAGGCACTATAGGTGTTGAAAAAGCTAAATTTTGAGGGGAGTGATGTGGGAAACCTGAGAATAAGTAAGATGAATGATTTGGATGAATTCTGACTTTATGCTTATGAGATTTTTGCTTTGTACAAGGAAAATATGAAGTTTTACCATAACAAGAAGATTGAGAAGAGGGTATTCCAACCGGGTGACATGGTCTTGTTGTATAATTCAAGGCTTTGCTTATTTCCTAGCAAGTTGAAGTCTATGTGGTATGGACCATTCACTGTGGTTAGAGTATTTTCACATGGGGCAATTGAGCTGAAATGAGATAGAGAAGCCCTATTCAAGGATAATGGCAATCATGTTAAGCACTATATGGGGAGTATGGAGGAGTTGAAGGCTTGTGATGATGTTAGACTTGGCGAAGTTTGAGTAGCCAAGGCAACGGATTCGTGCTGCAACATTAAATTAGGCGCTTCATGGGAGGCGACAAATGGGCTTGTTGGTGAATTCTAAGTATCCAACATAGGCATGTCGTGCCCTGACATTAAATCAAGTGTTGGTTGGGAGGAAATCTAAGGTTTTAGTATTCATTTTGTTTTTTATTTTGTAGGTTAAAACATTGAGAAATACCTAGAAACTAGTAAAACATTACAAGATTCTTATAATTCTAAGTGGACTTACGAACCTATATACAGGGGTCATAGGTCAAACCGATGAAAGCTAAGTGATGTCATAGGCATCAATTTTTTTAGGTATTTTTGGGTCTCTGAAGTTGTACTTATGAACTGACTTATGGAGGTCATAAGTGCTAGACTCCCATATTTAGGTTTTAATAATGACAAACTAATGAGTGCATCTTTTCAGGTAAATTGGACAATTGGCAATGATAAAAGGATGTCTCAGACAAGAATAGGAAAATGTCAAATCATTAACCACGGTATCCAAGCTGTTCATTCAAAAGAAGAACAAAAGGAGAAGCAAACAGAGAAATAGGATAGTAAAAGACTACTAATGATGGAATGATAAAGAAAGCCGGCTCCAGAACTAGAAGGACATCAATTCATGATCTCGGTATCTAAGTAAATCAATCAAAATGATAAAGAAAGCTGGCTCCAGAAATGGAAGGACATAATTCACTATCCACGGTATCTAAGTAAATCAATCAAAATGAGAACTAATAGAATGAGAATCTCAATCTTACAAGAAATTTCAAATTAGATCAATCACAGCTAAATAAGAGGAAGAAAAGACCAGAAACACACATGTAAAAGGATCAAAAGAAAGAAAATCCCACAGACATATCTAATATGGACGCGAGTTACAGCCGCATATGGACATATCATACAACTACATTCCTCAATCAAGTAATCAATTTAAAACCTTGATTGAAATGAAATCTCTTAGGTTTCCTTATGAAGAGTAGCATTCAAAGGCTATAAAAGAAGTAGTCTAAAGACAGACACAGATTACGTAACTTCAAAGAAAACATCAAAGTGTCTCAATATTAGTCTCACAAGGCTTAGTAACTTTTAGTTTACAATTGTTATATAAAGAGTAGGATCGAGTCAACTTTGTAACATCAACTGAAGCTGTGTCACAAGTTCTGCAGAGCAAAATAAGTCTTCAGAACTTGTTTCTCATCATTGTACTCGACCCGACATTGAAAGATCTAAAGAAACTTTGAAACCAAAGGAGACTGGAAGTAGGCACCACATTAGTGTTACGAACCAAGATAAATCTCTGTGTCTTTGCTTTATGTTCAATTATTTATTTGGTTAATTGTTTCAAATCTAATCTATTTTGTGTAGTGTACTAATTTTTTAATACCCCGTACCTTTTCCTAGCTTGAAATTGTCTAAAAAATATTAGGATCTTTCTGTGAAGAATGAATCCACTTTTGTACACATGGTATTTTAAATATTTTCACTTTTTGTCATGTGGAAAATTCAATAAGCTTTCCATCGATATAAAATTTTCCTAAATCCGATAGTCAAGTAAGAAGTTATGACTATTTCAAGTTCCCATCATAAAACAACACCATATTGATCAGTGGCACGCCGCGCCATAAGATAAAATGGCAATTGTCGTTTTTCAGTGTCTCAGTATGATTTCCTCCATGTCGCAGCAAAGTTCCAGGTTGCAAAAGAAGGGGTAATGCGATGGCTCCACGTCGCGCCATCCCTCAGTTTCCCAATTATCAAATTCCAGTGACATGACGTGATATCACCGAGTTGCGCCAGGGGTCCAATTCGAGAAATTTTTACTGAGATTATAAGACAAGTCCATGGATAAAAGGGTCAATCTCCCACCCTTATTTAAGCCCTTTAACATGTGATTCAATAACTATTCACCCAAAATATCCTCTTTTCTCTCAAGAACAACCTAGGGCTTTTCATAGAAGATTCAGAATTAAGAATTTCCTCCGTCAATCTTCGTGTATTTATGAACCAAAGTATGCATAATGTTCATTCAAGGACTCCTTTCGTCAATGAAGCTCAAGACTTGCTTTTCTAAATTCAAGTTTATGGATTTCTTATGAATTTCATGATTGGGATGCTCTTGTTTATATGGATAATGAGAAATTGAATTCTACTCTATATTGGGTGATAAATTCTATGTGGGTTAAATTATTATAAATATAGATTCAGGCAAACCTATGACTAAACTCTTGAATGATGAAATTAGAACTGAACAATGGTGTTTAATTAATGTACAATGATTTTTACATGTACCATGCCTACAATATGTTTGATTAAATGCCTAGATGAAAGAAAGGTGCCTAACTAGCATGATACTGTGAAATCCTCATGTATGTACGAGTTATGCCTATCATATGTTTTGATGAAATATTTCTATAAATGAATTATGGCTTATGATGTTAGTTATATGTTCAAGTAATTTATGCTTGGTTATTTTTCTTCCATCGAGTCCTGGGGGTACTCGTACCCGAAACATTAGCTGTGTGCCTAAAGTCATGTTATGTTTTCACAATACTCCTAGTCAAGCTATGAATCCTTAGACTTCAGACAGTCTTATGACTCAGGAAATCTCCATGATCTCATGAACTCAGTCCATTGTCAGATATCAGTAGTATTCCGTCAGTCAACGAAATTCAGTAACTCAGTCCATGTTTTGTTCAGTAAATCATGTTTAGAGTCTATTCAGATGGGAGTAGGAATTATCACCGAGTGAACCCAAGGATGGGAACACACATTATCAGATGAGGGTGTGATTCTTAGAAGTCATCCTTGCATTCTAGAACTATGTAGCTAGCATAGGTTGAGATATCTACACTGTCCAATGATGGTTGATGAGATGGACAAGCACTGTCAGATAAGGGCCCCACCATTTTCTTTCGGTCACTCACATCTTGTCCTTACTAGTGCAGTATTGACACCCTTCCAATTGGGATTATAAATTAGACCCCAACTCAGCTATAATGGCATATTAAGGGCATGTCGGTTTGATAACTACTTCCCACAATTTTATGTTACAGAATCAGGACTATCAGACACTGTCAATAAGTCTTAGTAATAGAACTCAGATAGTTCTTTAGATTTTAGGACTTTCAGATACAGTAAACTCAGATACAGTATGGGACGTAGCTAGTTCCATTAGATTCTAGACTGTTAGATACAATCACTCATGGTATTAGCTATATCAGTTATCAGTATATCATGTTATCAATATTTAGATTCAGTAATCTTGTTATCACGTTATCAGCGTCAGTTATTATGTCTTATATATGTATTCTTATACTCATGATAGTCAGTCTGCTATTGTTATTGTTCATGCATATAAAATCCATGCATTCAACCTACCTCACATGCATAGCAGTACATTCAAAGTACTGATGTATTTGTGCTATGCTGTTTTATATCATAGGTTCAGAGACACGAGCTCCAGAGCATCAGTAGATTCCAGTCTAAGATTTTAGAGTTAGCAGTGAGTCCTCATCTTTCGAGGACATGATCATTATTTTATTTTCTCATTATTTAGTTTATTAGTTGGAGTTAGTTGGGGACATATCCCATCAACTCCTTATTCGGATAGTCACATTTTAGAGGCTCTCCAGACTATAGTATGTTCAGATAACTTATTTAAGTTGTTTTGGGTATTTCATACCCCTCCCAGATGTTACATTTTTATCAAATACTATGTCTCAGTCTTGAACCTTATGTCCTTTCAGTTCATCTTTTCGCATTATAAAGTATCTTATGCAGTATAGAGGTACAAATATCAGTCATGGTTTAGCTTGTGGTCCTTCAGTGTCATGAGCACCATGTATAATTCTGGGTACTAGATCTGGGGTATTACATACTTGGTATCAGAGCCAGGTTCAACAGAGCCTAGGAAGTCTGAAAGCTACATCTAGTAGAGTCTTGTGCATAGGTGTGTTACGCACGACATTCATGTACAGGAGGCTATAAGATGTTTTAGAAATAGTTTCCCATCCTTCAGTACTCATGTCGTGCCAGTGAGCATAATCTCAAGTCAATCTCTCAGTCTAATCTGTCTCTTCCTTTTTTCTACCAAACATGCCTCCCAAAAGAAGAAATAGGAATCAGTAAGCCTTTCATCTCGAAGAACCTTTGGGCGAACATATTTCTCATGCAGAGTTTAGAGCTGCATTCACTACTTTTGCTCAGTCAGTTTCCATTCAAAATGACTGACCAGCTGTTGATTCGGCTAGACCAGTGTCCAATTGAGATGAAGCCAGGATTTTGGACTTCACCTGAATGAATCCTCTATTCTTTCTCGAGTCTAAGTCAGATGAGGACCCTCAGGAATTACTAAATCGGGTTCAGAAGGTTATAGACATCATGGGGATTTACTCCTAGTGAGAGTGTTGAGTTAGCTGCATACTAATTGTAGGATATTACTGACACTTGTTTAAATAGTGGAAGTCAGAAAGGACAGATAATGTAGGGCCTGTTGAGTGGGAGGAGTTTTCTTCTATTTTCCTTGATAGATTCTTTCCCCTAGAGCTGAGAGAAGCTAAGGTGTTAGAATTCATTGACCTCAGGTAGGGAAACATGATGGTGAAAGAGTATTCTCTTAAGTTTACTCAATTAGCTAGATATGCCCCCTATATGGTTGTAGACAGTAGGGCCAAGATGAGTAAGTTTGTTTATGGGGTGAACAATAGTATGGTCAACGAGTGTAGGTATGCGATGTTGAATAGTGACATGACTTTATCTAGGATTATGACACATGCTCAGCAGATAGAAGACAAAATATTAAGATGCGGGAGTAGCAGAATAAGAGTGCAAAGAAAGCTAGTTTTAACTTTGCTCAGTCCAAATTAGAAGGAGGAAACCGTTCTCAATTTCATCCTAAGTCATTAGTTTTATGTCCTTCTTCAGCCAGTGCTCCAGTTCTTAAGTTTAGATAGGGTAACAAAGATAGAACATCAGTCTCTAAGTCTCAGGGAAGTGTTAGCAATGCCCGAATAAATCCCTTTTGTCAGACTTGTGGTAAGAACCACCAGGGTGTGTGCAGAGCTTGTAGGGATGTCTGTCTTAGTTGTGGAAAGCTAAGCCATAGAGTCAGAGACTGCCCCCAGTCAGGTTATTATAGTCATCTCTGCTCTTCAGCTTAGTCCGGTTGCCCAAATTAGTAGGTTTCCACCTCCTATGCTACAAGTGGGAAACACCCAAACAGATTCTATGCTCTCCAGTCCTGGCAAGATTAGGGAAATTCTCCTGTTGTTGTTATTGGTATGTTACATATATTTCATGGGCATATTTATGCTTTTCTAGATCCAGGTGCTTCCTTGTCTTTTGTTACTTTTTATATAGAAGTCAATTTCAGAGTCAGTCCCAAAATTCAAGCAGAGCCCTTTTCATTCTCTACCCAGTGGGTAAAACCATCATAGCCCAGCGGGTATACAGGAACTACCTAGTTATGATATTTCATAAAGTCACTTCAGCAGATCTAGTTGAATTAGAGATGACTTATTTTGATGTCATTCTCAGCATGGATGGGCTTTATTCCTACTATGCCACAGTCAACTGCAGAAATAGGATAGTCTAATTTTAGTTCCCAAATGAACCCTTCCTTGAGTTGGAGGGTAGTGTATCCGCTTTCAGGGGTCAGCTTATTTCCTACCTTTGGGCAAGAAAAATGATATCTAAGGGATATGTCAATCATCTTGTTCATGTTAAGGACTTCAGTTTCAAAAATACCCATCTTGAATCCCTTCTAGTAGTGAATGAATATTCAGATGTCTTTCTCGAAGATCTTTCAGGATTTTCTCTCAAAAGGGAAATACACTTCGGCATTGATCTTCTTCCAGATACTCAACCTATCTCTATTCCGCCATACAGAATGGAACCAATAAAACTCAGAGAATTAAAAGAACAATAGAAGGATCTCCTAGATAATAGATTCATCAACGTTTTCTCATGGTGTACACCAGTATTATTCGTGCGCAAGAAATATGGTTCTCTCAGAATGTGTATAGACTATCGTCAATTTAATAAGGTCACGGTAAAGAAGAAGTATTCTTTTCCTAGATTCGATGAATTAATTGACCAGCTTCAGGGTGTTATCTATTTCTCCAAGATAGAACTTAGATCTGGCTATCATCAGCTCAAAGTCAGAGAATGTGACATTCCATAAACAACTTTCCATACTCAGTATGGTCACTTTGAATTCCTAGTCATGTCATTTGGTGTTACCATTTCCCCAACAGCTTTCCTGGACTTGATGAACTGCATGTTTAAACAGTACTTAGACATGTTCGTCATAGTCTTCATAGATGATATTCTGGTCTATTCCCGCAGTGAGTGAGATCATGCAGACCATCTTAGAATAGTACTTTAGACTCTCAAAGATCATTAGCTATTCACCAAATTTAGTAAGTGCAAGTTTTGGCTAAGTTCAGTAGCATTCCTTGGTCATATCATTTCAGATAATGGCATTAGAGTAGATTCTCAAAAGACCAAAGCAGTAAGAAATTGGCCCAAACCTGTCTCTCCATCAGATATCAGGAGTTTCTTGGGTTTGGCTGGTTATTACAGGTAGTTTGTTGAGGGATTTTCTTCTATTTCATCCCCTATGTTCAGACTGACTTAGAAGAAAATCAATTTTCAGTGGTCAGATCCTTGCGAGAAGAGTTTTTAGGAGTTAAAGATTCCACTCACCTCAGCTCCAGTCTTAGCTCTTCCAGATGGTCTAGATGGGTTCGTAGTGTATTGTGATGTATCCAGAGTAGGTTTAGGTTGTGTCCTCATGCAGCATAGTAAGATCATAGCCTACGCCTCCATACAGCTTAAACCCTATAAGAAGAATTATTCTTCTTATGATCTTAAGTTAGCAGTCGTAGTCTTTGCCTTGAAGATTTGGAGGCATTATCTCTATGGAGTTCATGTAGATGTCTTCACAGATCATAAGTCTTCAGTATGTCTTTTCTCAGAAATATCTTAATCTTCATCAGATAAGGTGGTTAGAGCTCCTGAAAAATTATGACATGAATGTCCTTTATCATCCTTGCATGGCCAATGTAGTGACCGATGCTCTCAGTAGACTATGTATGGGTAGTGTTTCTCATGTTGTTGACAATAAGAAGAAGTTAGCCCAGGAAGTACATCAGCTTGCCAGACTAGCTGTTCGCTTAGTTGATACAGATGAGGGTGATATATGGGTTCAGAATCATCTCTAGTTTCTAAGGTAAATGAAAAGAAAGATAGGGATCCCAACCTTTTCAAGTTGAAAGAGTCAGTTCAAGATCAGAAAGTAGAGGTTTTATCCCAAGGGGGAGATGGTTTTTTGCATTGTTAGAGTCGTCTCTGTGTTCCAGGTGTACATGACTTTAGGCAGCGAATTCTTACAGAAGCACATGGTGCGTGCTACTCTATTCATCCAGGGGCCATAAAGATGTACCGTCACTTGTGGGAAGTTTATTAGTAGAGTGGGATGAAGAGAAATGTTACAGAGTTTGGGGATAAGTGCTCTACATGTCAGCATGTTAAGATAGAACATCAGAAGCCTAGTGGTCCTAAAAAAGAATTCATTACTCCTACTTGGAAGTGGGAAAAAGTGAACATGGACTTTGTGATGGGTTTTCCTCGAACTCGTCATCAGCATGATTCAGTTTGGGTCATTATAGACAGGATGACCAAATCAACCCATTACTTTCCAGTTCATACCTCTTATTTAGCCAAGGATTAGGCCAGACTCTACATTAGGGAGTTGGTCAGATTACACAGCGTTTCGCTATCTATTATTTCAGACAGATATTCCTAGTGCACCTCTCACTTCGGTAAATCATTCTAAAAGGGTCTTGGTACCCATGTTTATCTCAATACAACCTTTCATCCTCAGACAGATGGTTAAGTAGAAAGTACCATTCAGACTTTAGAAGATTACTACGGGTGTGTGCAATTGATTTCAAGGGTAATTGGGATGACCACTTGCCCTTGATTAAGTTCGCATACAACAACAAATATGCATGAATCAGGTATGTGTGTCCATACATATTCAATTATCAGTCATGTCAGTCATGAGATCATGTTTCAGTTATTCATGTTCAGAATATATGTCATTTTATGTTTTTCCCCTCACTTTTGGTTTTATTTAAGGATGAATGTTCTCAAGGGGGGATATTGTAATACCCGTACCTTTTCCTAGCTTGAAATCATCTAAAAAATTCTAGGAGCTTTCTTTGAAAGATGAATCCACTTTTTTACGTGTGGAATTTTAAAGATTTTCACTTTTTTCATGTGGTAAATTCAATTAGATTTCCATCGATATAAAATTTGCCTAAATCTAATAGTCAAGTAAGAAGTTATGACTATTTCAAGTTCCCATCGTAAAACAACGCTATATTGGTCAGTGGCGCGCCGCGCCATAAGCTAAAATGGAAATTGTCCTTTTCCAGTGTCTCAGCGTGATTTCCTCTGTGTCATACAAAAGTTCTAGGTCGCAAAAGAAGGGGCAACGTGATGGCTCCGCATCGCGCCATCCCTTAGTTTCCCAATTGTCAAATTCTAGTGACACGGTGCGATAGTGCCGCGTCGCACCAGGGATCCTCTTTGGGAAAGTTTTACTGAAATTCCAAGACATATCCAGGGTTCAAAGGGTCAATTTCACACCCCTATTTAAGTCCTTTAACACATGATTCAACCACTTTTCATCAAAAATACACTCTTTTCTCTCAAAAACCTCTCAAGAATAATCGAGGGCTTTTAATAGAAGATTCAAAATCAAGAATTTGCTCTGCCAATCTTCGTGTATTTACGAACCAAGGTATGCATAGTGTTCATTCATGGAATCCTTTCGTACATGAAGCCCAAGAATCCTTTTTCTAAATTTAAGTTTATGAATTTTCTTATGAATTTCATGATTGGGCTGCTCTTGTTCATGCGGATAATGAGAAATTGAATTCTACTCCATGTTGGATGGTAAATTCTATATGGGTTAAATTATTATAGATATAGATTCATGCAAACCTATGACTAAATCCTTGAATGAAGAAATTAGAAGTGAGCCATGATGTTTGATTATTGTACAATGATGTTTACATGTACCATGCCTACAATATGTTTGATTAAATTCCTAGATGAAGGAAAGATGCCTAACTAGCATGACAACATGAAATCCCCATGTATGTACAAGTTATGCTTATCACATGTTTTGATGAAATGCTTCTATAAATGTATTATCGCTTATGATGTTAGTTATATGTTCAAGTAAGTTATGCTTGGTCAGTTTCCTTCCATTGAGTCCTGAGGATACTAGTACCTGAAACATTAGATGTGTGGCTAGAGCTGTGTCATGTTTTCACGATACTCTCAGTCAAGCTATGAATCCTTAGACTTCAGATAATCTTATGACATAGGAAATCTCCATGATCTCGTGAACTCATTCAGTTGTCAGATATCAGTAGTATTCCGTCAGTCACCAGAATTCAGTGACTCAGTCCATGTTCAGTTCAATAAATCATGTTCAGAGTCTATTTAGATGGGAGTAGGAATTAGCATCGAGTGAACCTAAGGATGGGAACACACACTATCAGATGAGTGTGTGATTATTAGAAGTCATCCTTGCATTCCAGAACTATGTAGCCAGCATAGATTAAGACATCAACACTATTAAATGAGGGTTGATGAGTTGGATAAGCACTGTTAATAAGGGCCCCACCATTCTCTTTTGGGGACACTATCGGATGAGGGTCACCCACAGCTTGTCCTTACCAGTGGCGTGGTATTGACACCCTTATAATTGGGGTTACAGATTGGACCACAACTCAACCATAATGGGATATTAGGGGCATGTCAGTTAGATAACTACTTCCCACAGTTTTATGTTACAAAATCAGGACTGTCATACACAGTCAATCAGTCTCAATAATAGAACTTAGATAGTTCTTCAAATATTAGGACTGTCAGATATAGTCAACTCAGATACATTACAAGACCTAGCTAGTTCCATTAGATTCAGGACTATCAGATACAGTTACTCATGTTATCAACTATATCAGTTATCAGTATGTCATGTTATCAGTATTCAGATTCTACAATCTTGTTATCACAGTATTGGTGTTAGTTTTTATGTCTCATACATATTTTCTCACACTCATAATAGTCAGTTTGCTATTGTTATTGTTCATGCATATGAACCCCATTAATTCAACCTACCTCATATGCATACCAATACTTTTAAAGTACTGACGCATTTGCACTATGGTTTCTTATACCATAGGTTCAGAGACACTAGCTTCAGAGCATCTGTAGATTCCAGTCTCAGCTGTCAGAGTTAGCAGTGAGTCCTCATATTTTGAGGTCATGGTCATCATTTTATTATCTCAGTAATTATTTTATTAGTTGGAGTTATTTAGGTACATATCCTATCAACTCCTTATTTAGACAGTCATATTTTAGAGGCTTTCCAGACTACAGTATGTTTAGATAGCTTATTTTAGTTGTTTTGGGTATTTCATAACCCTCCCAGATGTTACATTTTTATCCAAAACTATGTCTCAGTTTTGAACCTTATGGACCTTCAGTTCATGTTTATGCATTATAAAGTATTTCATGCAGTATACAGGTACATATATTAGTCATGGGTTAGCTTGTGGTCCTTTAGGGTCATGAGCACTGTGTAGCATTTTGGGTACCAAATTTGGGGCGTTTTAAATTTGCAGGCGAGTCGACTCACAAAAAAATTTCCAATTCACCCCTCTTGAATTTCAATAAGTACAATACATATCCTCAAATGTGGGGGTTGTATAAATCAGAGGAAATTAGGTATCAGTACCCACTTATGTACCCACTTACGGGGCCTTATGTGACCCTGTAAGTAGGAGAAAAACTTTGGGCCTAATTTATAAAATCTAGGTCGAGCCCATGTGACCCAACCTGATTTGACTCTACCCCTTCCTTTTTAATCTAAAACTGACCTAATTAGCCCCACTTCTTCAAAATTTAAAACTCCTCACCTTCTCTCTTAAACTATAAAAGGAAAAATTCTCTTATAACCTCCTCACTTGCACGTAAAGTTCATCAAAGTTGGGTTATTTTTAGTTGTTTATCTTCTATTCCCAAATTCATAAAATTCAAGTAATGATCCTAGGATCCCACTAAAGAAAAACATGTTCTTCATTATTTATCTGGAGATAATGTTTGATATTGTACTAAATTTGCTTAAGTATCATGATTCCTTACAATTGTGGAGCCTAAAATTGAATAAAAATTAAATTTGTTGCATGATTCTTGTTTGGGAATCCTATGATCACATAACAAATAAAAGTAGAAGTTGAATAATGAGATGAAAACCCAAAATATATGTGCAAAAACTGTGGAAATTAACTTGTTGCATTTTGTAGTGTTCGAACTTGGGCTAAAATTAAAATTATGATTGTGTAGGGATGAAATTCTTTTTGATAAAAACTCACTCACTCCCAGAGGAGCACATACTAAGCTATTTACAGGCCTCGTAAGTAGTACCTACAAGGGCATAAGTTGCCTCATAACTATCATACCTAAAGCCCTGAAGATTTAGGGCTTTTTTTGTTATGTAGGAGGTTACCTAAAAACCCCGTAAGTACTGCCCATGGACCATAGGTAGGGGTCATAGGTAGCCCCTACCTTTGGTTGTCAATTTTATTTTTTAAATTTTGGTTCTTTTTTTTATGTTTCAAGCACTAACAACTACTTTTTCAGGTATGATGGTACCAAAAGCTATGCAAAAGAATAGAGTTTAGTCTAGACTATGAGATGAGTCTATTAAACAAAGTAGTTCTATTGAGAATTATCTCACTGTATAGCACATTATTAGTTGAATTCTAAACTTGGGGCTGATCACAGAGATAGGATACAACTAAAATAGTTGTTGCTGCGTTGGGCACTCAACCTTCAGTATCATAGGTCCTACATACCCTACAGGCAAAGCCACTACTTATACCAACATTCTTTATATGCTGGGATCCATATGAAGAATCTGAGTTAGTCACCACCACACTCTCCCCAATCTGAGAAGGGAGAGAAAAATTTAGATATTGGTTTAGGGAGGAGGATGAGTTACGAATAGGTTTTGGTTCTAGAAAGGAAGAGGATGCAGTTAGCTCTTAGTTTTAAGAAGGGTTGGAGGCTGCATCTGATTCTGATAGAGAATTTGCATTCAGTTTTTATAGTGAGTCTGCATCAAGAATAGTTGCACCCTAGTCTGATAAGGGTGATGATATAGCATAGGTCCCATAGGGGTTATCATAACCATCAACTCAGATACACAGACCACTGCTCAAGGTATTCAACCAAGAGTTTCACTACCTACTGCACCAGAGTCCAACTCCACATATTTCTTTGCAGTGCCTATAACTTAGATTCCCTTGAGATAATTTGTGAAGGGGATATAAAAGCTTTATGAGATTTATATCTTAATCATAGGGTAGGGTCAACAACAATGCAGTATCATGGGTGAGATTAGGATAGACTTGATAGGGTTAGTAGTAGCTCCATACCCATAGTCTTCTGTTAAGAGAAACTGATTGGGGTGGATGACCTAACCTTCTTGTTCATACAACCCAACTCTTGTTTTAGAAATGTTATGCATCCATGATATACCGTGTTATATCACCTGAGGGTAGAGCAGTTGACTAGCCCCAGATGGCCTACACTTTGGTCAGGTGTTGCGAGTTTATATTTTTGAAGCGGATATCCACCGGGTGTTATTTGGCCTTTATAATATAAGGTAGACCATAATAGCTGAGTTTGATTATAATATGAGGATTGCACATAGTAGGCACACTATATGGGACACAGAGTATATAGAACTTTGAGTTAATTTGGATAGATGGTTAGCGATATGATAGCTGAGTTGGTTAATGATGCCACATGAGTTAAGACAGAAAGTGAGATAAATAAGGTTATGCTGCACTTTACAGCGATAGTTTGGTAGGCTGTGAAACAACATAGATTGAGTCTAACTTTTGCAAAAAACATACTCACATAGGATAGAGTTACCTTGATTGTCATCCTAATGACTGGTTATGACATTAACTTCATAATATTTATTAGAACAAAGATTCATGTGAGAGTATTTAGTTACACCACCACCTTCCCTTTCTTATTTTTGATGCAGTAGTTGTTCAACGCGGTTGGAGTTTTGCATATTCCAATGGTTGATTAATTGTTTGAGGTTACTCGCATAACAGACATTAATTTGATTATCATGACGACAAAGCAGATCCTTGCACATAGAGCATGCCCACTCTCTATTTTTGATACAACCAATTTGGGGGGCTCTCTATTTAGTCTGAGCCTATTAAGAGGCTAGATGTAACTATTGATATTGAGATGGGTAATCAAATAGCTAAGACCATGATTTTGATAGGTTGGGAGGGGGCCCACGAGTACATCTGCAGCAGCTCCAGCTTAAACTTCAGACTTAAATGGTGCATATATTTTTCCCCTTGCCTGATACCTACTAGGATTATTGGAGTGTTGCATGAGTCCCTATAATAGAAGGTTGAGTAGTAGAAAGATTTTAATGCCTGCCTCAGTCAAACAAAGACTCAGTTAGCAGTATTATTCTGGCAAATCTGGTCATGGGTCTGGACCACTTTTGAGGCCATTGAGGCTAGGTTTGAGAGAAGGGTTATTGTAGTGATGAAGGACTACACTAGAGAGATGCATAAACGTATAAAAAAATTTGAGACTCAAATGAGTACTCCACTACATGAGGTCCAACAACCATATTTGTCGCGCCTACATGAAGAAATGTTTGCTCAATGTTTAGAGGTTTGATCTTTATCTGAGATCAATATTTTTTTAATCCCTCCAGTTATTCTAGCTTTTACATAGCCCCTACCCCAAGATCCTGTTGTATTATTTGATCTATTTATGGATGATGATATGGTCCATATTGTTGGTACCAAGAAAGGTCATGACTAGAAGCTACAAGACCTAAGTATGAACTTTTAATAGACCGTGGGGAAGGAATCTCATGATTCTATTGTATTGGTGTCAGTTGATGAGTGGATACCTACTGAGATGGCAACAAATATCTTCTCTAATCACACGCCACCTCCTCTAGTTGAGCCACATCATACTCTAGATGGAGGAGATGCAGGTTTGAACGCCTAGAGTATTCTAGGTATGTCTTAACCCCTTTTTTTTTACATTATAGTTATGCATTAGGGACAATGCATAGTATTTAGTTAGAGTGGGGTATTTTTTCATTGTATTTTTTCCTGTCAGTTGCATTATCCTAGTAGAACCAACATATTTAGGTTATGTTTGTGTCATTATTTGTGTTATGTTTTGTTTGTGTTTATTTAGATGAAAAATAAGGAACCGAAGTTCAGTTGACATATTTGGTTTATCCTTGAAGTGTTTTGAAAACATGATACCCCTCCAAAATTTTTGTGAACTATGCGATGTAAATATCTATGTGACTGTTGTGAATCTTTTTAGTGCATTACGATTAGGGTTAAAATAATCATAACTTAGAGTTTGTATGAACTTGATAGGTAGTAGTCGGTAATATAACTCTATACCATGTGTTTGTGACATACTTACCTAGTTACCTATGTTCATTTAATCCAAAACTTGCCCGGTTAGTCTTGCCTAAGTTGTAGGATAGATGGTTAGGACATGATCATAGGCCATTTTTGATTTAGTCCACCCTTAGCCTAAATCACCGTCCAAAATAAATAAGTATCCCTTGATCCCTTCTTTGAGCTTACATTTTCCTATTTTTGCACCTTTTCACCTTTCCAATTAATTACAATGAACATGTTTTGGCCCTATTCCCTCCTTAAACACTGTTCACCTCAACTCAAACAAGTTGCCTAAGTTGAGGGTGGTTATTAAAGGGGTGCATAGTTAAAGTTATGTACGTAGAAGAGTGTAATGTCAAAGAAAGAGAAAGTAAGGTTGGGTATGGTTAAAAAAAAGAAGAATAGAAAAGACTATAAAAGTCTTTAAAATAAAAATAAAGAGAAAAAAAAGAATAAAGAATAAACAAAAACAAAACTATACCCAATATGAATAAGTGACAAAGGAGAATAAGGCAGAACTAAAAGAAAAATAGTTAAAAAGTGAAGCGTAAATTTCAAGTGTAGTGTCAAGGAGGGTGAGTCTCTAGAACCCAAATATACCATACCTTCCCAAAGACTACATTACAAGTAGAGTAAAATCCTATAGTAATCCTAGTCCAACTATCCAAAATACTATGGAGTAGAAAATAATAGGCAAGCCTATGGTATTTTGTGCACATTTATTTGAACCTCTTTTGGGAGAGTGAGTGTCTTGACATAGTCCCTTGCATTGACATACATGAAGACATTATGATAGTTGGGACTTTTTTTTTGTGAGGGTACAAGAGTTGTGTTGTTAACTGCTTATTTTTTCGGGTAGTATAACATGCATATTTGCTTGATTATTTGTTTCTAATATAATTCCATTGATTGATTCCTCTGTGCCATATTATTGTACCACATAGATCCACACAGTGATTTTGAAAAGTTAGAAATAAGAGGGGTAAAGAGTTTTGAGTTAAAATTGAGTTGACTGCCATAGATGCCTTAGGTTTCTCTTAGTTATGCATCATAGTGTCTTTGATATGCGTTATTTTCCCGAGGACATACAAACGTTCTAATTTTAGGGTGTTGATGTACCATGGTTTTATGGCACTTTTTATGCTTAAAACTGAAAATTATGCAAGTACTTAGGTCCTTTTTGTTTAATGTAATGTGTTTTTATGTTTGTTTCCTAGGAAAATAGGGTTAGGAGCAAAATAGGAGCAAAATAATTAGAGTATTACAGAGGACCCACTTACCATCCGTAAGTAGGACTTACGCCCTCCATAAGTGCCATAGTAAGTAAAAGAGAAAAAAGTTCTAAAAGTATTGAAGATGCCAAGTTATTTTGAGGCCTTTGAAGGCTTACTTATGGGGCATAAGTGGTACTTTTTCCCCTCGTAAGTACCCTCATAAGTATAATATCTAAAGATGCTGAGTTAGTCTGAGACCTGCGACCTACCTAGGTTCATAAGTAGTACCTATGACTTGCAAGTAGGGTCTGTAGGTAGGTGC
This sequence comes from Capsicum annuum, assembly GCF_002878395.1. Classification (NCBI taxonomy): domain Eukaryota; kingdom Viridiplantae; phylum Streptophyta; class Magnoliopsida; order Solanales; family Solanaceae; genus Capsicum; species Capsicum annuum. Next base: position 69,404,737 of record NC_061122.1, on the reverse strand, counting down.
CGACCTAGTTTTTCTATTTTATTTTGCTAGAATTTTTAGGGCTGTGATGTATCCTATAAATACCCTATTTATATTTTGTTATTATTTTATGCACTCTTATACTTAAAACATTATATTTAGTTTTGAGATATGATTTTGATCTTGGAATTCCAGTTCTTGGTTTTTAAGGTTTGAGTTTAATTTGAGATTCAGGTTTTCATTCTTAACTTATTGAAAGATAATTCATATGCTTTCTACTATGAATTCTATGGGTGTTCTTACATACATGAGAGGCTAAACCTCTTACTAGGATTGTGGGAACCCTAATATAATAACAAAGTAGAGAAAGTACAAAGTCTTTCTTGATTGGTGTTTATTCGTGTATTGCGGTTTTCATTGTATTGATTGCTTTCATAGAAACTATACAGGTTAAGATCCTAAATATATTTTATACTAACTTAAAATAGAGGTTGAGATTAGGAAAATAAGATTACAACAGTAAATTGGAGCTATCAACCTTTATCTAATTAACTTGAGACCCAAAAGGACATAGTTAATCTGGGATACAGGACAAGGGTTAGTAATGGGACACTTTGAGACTCAAAAGGAGATGACTGAAATTCATCAAAGTGTTCAAAATATGGTTGGTGATACATAACTTGTTAGCTTCTGCATGCAAGGAATTAGGATAGTTTGATGAGCACGATAAGTCTGCAGAGTTAGAAAGTCAGGGGGAACAAAGTCCTAGTATTCGTCTCATATTGATTCAACCTAAAGTGATTAATATTTGTTACTTCTACTATTGTTCTCACTAAATCAGCCCATTTACTTTTTTCACTTTTCGACTACATCAATAAGTTTGTGATAGAGATTTATTCTATTTCCTGTGGGTTCGATCGCATTTGATAGCGATCGTGTTATGCTTTTTTGGATGTGTAATTTTGGGAGACCTCATTCATATAATAGATGTGAATACAAAATTATTAAATAAAAATATATATGAAGAAATATACATAGATCAACTCGAAGGGTTTATAATTCTAGGAAAAGAAAAAAGGTATGTCAACTCATTAAGTCACTTTATGGACTAATTCAATCACCCAAGAAATTGCATGCAACATTTGACCAAACAATACTGTCAAATGAATTTAATATTAATGAGTGTAGTAAATGTGTTTACATCAGAACACTCATAATCATATTGCCATTGTTTATTTATATGTTAATGATACGTTTATAATGAGTAAAGAAATTTTTGACATAAATGTTACTAAGTGTATTCTTTCTATCAAGTTTGATATGAAAGACATAGGAGTTGCGGATTTGATTTTTTGAATTAAACTTTACATCCCTTCTCAAGGTCTAGCATTGTCTCAAACTCACTACATCAACATAGTACCTGAAAATTTTATGTCTTTGGATTTCAAAGTTGCAAAAACTCCAACTGATCTAATTCCTACTCTCACAAAGAATCAAGGTCAAAGCAAGTCTCAATTATACTATTCTCGAGTGTTGGAAAGTTTAATATACATAATGAACTGTATTGTAATGACCCTCCAGTTTTATATAAATAATGAACTGTATTATAATGACCCTTCAGGTCATAACCTTTATTTTTATGATTTTTTGAAATATATAGCTCTTCTATAGATTCCCAAAGTCATTTGTGACTATTTTGGACTAACAATTTGGTCACTGGATAGTTTGAGTGGGTTTTAGAGCAAATTACTTGTTTTGGAACTTTCATTGTTGAGAAATAGATGTTGGACCTAAGCTTTAGTCAAATGGTCTTGGATGCCAATTCTTACAGTTTCATTTTCTCTAAAATGGCAATTTTAGGCATGGTGACCTTTAGTTTAGGTCATAAGACTTCCAAAGTTATTTTGGGCTATTGGTAGGAATTTGATTAAAACAATCATTTCGGTATGGGACCTAAATTCAATTGAAATGACCGCAGATGGAAATTTTTAAGATTCATTGAGTCTAGAATGTTAAATTTTATAGGGTAGCATAGTTTATTTGTGTCCACGAGATTCTGAACAAATCCCAAGGGCTCGATCAAAAAAATAGCACTTAAGCCATTTTACTGTGTAGGCCAAAAATGGATTTTGCATTAGCAAGTCGAAGGAAATATATCATCGCAATTTTGAATACCTGACCACATCCAAGAAGTCAAAGTTTATTACCTATAACTTACATGAGACCTTCTCCATATTTGTAAAAGGGTCAACCAGCTTGAGCATCGTGATCACAATGGGGTCCCGTGTTCATAATGAAAGTACCCCTAAATGTTATTTAAGCTGGAACATAATTTTCATTGTCATTTATTGCACTCCAAAGTTCCATTAACCCTTAAAAACATAGAAAATTATAGGGGTTTGATCCCAAGTGTTAGGGGTGACCAAACAAGGTTGTTGGGGCATTTTCTCAACTTTATTTTGTAAGTTTCCATTAAATTCTTGATTAGTCCACCTATTTAAATTCAAATACCTAGTTTACTTTGTGGTGATTTAGAGCCCAATTTTCCTCACATTTTACCCATTATTGCGGGTAAACTACCCTTGAGCTTAGAGAAATATTCAGATAATCTCAAATTTGTGCTTTCACAAGTGGGTCCCACGAGAGATTCTTACCTAAACTTTTGACCCAAAGAATTTATATGCAGTATGGGTATTTTTAATCTCATATTTACATATAAATCATTATTTTTATATAGTGGAATCATGAAAAGTTTTCTCAAAAGAGAAAAGCTCTAATCTAGTGGACTTTATCGAGCTTTCGACGGTGTCCAGGTAGGCTAGGCTTACCTTCTTCTTAGATTTATATTATTTATTATATTAGTGTGGTATTATGATATACTTGGGTGGGTACTTATGGCTTGGTTTATGAATTAGAAATCATGGAATTTATTAGTCAATTATAAAGCTTTTATAGTAGAATTCAGCCCGTCCTTCCCTATGATTGAATTAGATTGATAGATTATGACAAGTTTAAGCTTACTTTGTACCTTTGAAATGGATTTGTAAATCCTTATAATAGGTTTAGGTAGGTGCTTTCTTTAGCATGGATTTTGGAGACTAGTACAGAGTTCCACCATTTTTATTTAGGTAATACAATTTGTTTAGCTCCTTGTTAACTTAAGAAGCTTTTTAGTCTTGAACGTAGAATAAATATTGGACCTTGGAATGAATTAGGAAATTTAATGGATTTTGATTAGTTATATAAACTTGGATAAAGTGACCTTTCAGCTTTTTGGACCACACACCTAAACTTGTTAGTTAATATTTCACTTCTCATTGATATGGTTGTACTACCTAGTAATCTTATTAAAGGGAGTAGAAAAAAATTCATGATCTTGGTCTATTTATTAGTTCTGTTTTGAGTCTGGCAATTGACATCTCCCTTGATATTCATTGTATTAGGCTCATTTTGGCATATTTACTTCATAACACTTGTTACTAGTTCTGGTACAATTTCAGCAATCATGATCTATATACGAAACTTTATTATGAATATTGTATTCCTAGTTTTGATTCATGTCCAGCATTTATGGTTCTAAGAGAAGTTCAAGTATATTTTCACATTGGGGATACTTTAAGATTTCTATTTCCGACATATTCTTTTTTTTTTGCGTCTACTAGGCTTATGAGTTCTTGGTTGTTGTTGTTTCTCTCTTGTCCATTCTTTTTGGGCTTAGGTCCTAGTTAGGTGATAGTTAGATGGTATTTACTTTAAGGTATTTAATCTATCTATTTATTGTTTTAGGCTAATTTGGAGTATTATTTTCAGATATATCCTTACATTTAAATTGAATTATATTCTCCCATTTTATTATACTTTTATTATGATTTATCTCAGTCAACCATTGATGCCTTCTAAGAACCCACTATTTTTGTACTCATGCTACACTTTTGCACCTTTTTTTATGCAACTTAGAGTACTAGCTATCGGTGTTGACATTTTATTCAGGCTTAGTTTTGATGGATTCAGAGATTGGGTGCGATTTTAGAGTCGGAGTTAATTCTCTCTCTTTCTAATTTTTTTGACGGACTTTAATTTCTCAAGTTTATATTTATATTTTATACTATCTATTACTCTGCTCTTTTTTATTTAGAGGCTTTTTTACGGATCATACCAGGTCATGGTATATTCTTTTTTCACGTTTCCTTCTTTTTCCTGTCTTTTAGTATTTTCACCATTAATTATGCTTTTAGGTATTCTTCTTGCATAATTAAATTCTTATTCTTAACCCTCCTCCATTTATTCCACTAATTATTGTTTGGTGCTATATTTTGGCTTACCTACTGGCAAGCTAAAGTTGGTGCCATCATAACATGAGAAATTCGATCATGACAAATTGATATCATAACGTAGGTTCCCTGGTGTTGTTTGTATAAGATCAAGTGTGTAGTAGAGTCTCATGGATCGATATAATGACTTATGCATCTTATTTTTGAATGATACGGGACATTCTTAGTAAAATGTCACTTTCTTTATTCATTTCATGTGATAAGTCTACTCTCATTTCTGAGTTCTTATTTGTTCACTCTTACACAGATGGATTGAACCTGAGCTAGAGGTAGCTCTAGAGGTTCAATCACCACAACAATTGGTGGGACAGAGATTGATCGTTATATATATGTAGTTCTTAATTATGCCTTACTTTATTTATTAGGGTTAGTAGGTAGTCCATCATCTGGTGGTTCTTACTCAGCGACTAGAGTGGCACCGATATAGGAGCGCAGATTATAGTTACAGCTAATAGAGTAGAGGTTCATCCAACATCTGTAGTTACACAAATAGAATTTATGACAGGCAAGGAGAAGAAAATTTTGAGATGATTTCTAAGGTTAACTCTACCTAGGTTTGTAGGGGCCCAAGCGAGGATGGTTTTGAATTTTTGACTAATTGTGAGAAGATGCTCCATAATTTGGGACTGGATGTGTCATGTGTAATGTATTTCATATATTATTATCTAGACACAACAACTAGACAGTGGTGGAGGAGTTATCTTGATTCCATACCTACAGGATCTCCACCATTGTCCTAGATTTAGTTCTTTGAGGCTTTCTTGGGAAAGTTCATACCTCACAATATGACCGATCACCTCAAGGATAAGTTTAGTTTATATAGATAGGGTCCCATATCTATGTCTAAGTAGGAGGTGAGGTTTCACTAATTAATCAAACATACCTCCAAGATTTTGCCTATAAAGTATAAAAGGATTCAGTGTTTTATCAGAGGGTTGGGCTACTACTCCATAATACTTCTTAGGGTTTGGTGACTTTAGGGAAGTCTTTTACTCATATTTCTAATCATTCTCATACTGTAGAGTAGATGGATCATGAGGCCCAAGGGGGTAGCGATAAGAGGCCACATCACTAAGGAAGTTTTAGTGGGACCCACAATGGATCACTTTTCATTGGTATAGGATTCAAATGAAATAGCCCCAATATTAGTCTTATCAACACCAGGGTAATTTTAGTAGAATCGATCAGGCAACACTTTACATTTTAGATGGAGGTCAGCCTAGTTATGGTAAATACTATGGCTAGAGTAGTGGTCATTCTTTTACGGGTTATCATACGGGGTCTTTAGGCTAAGGTGGACATTCTGAAAGCAAAGTGACCGAGGAAGGTTATGTTTGTAAAATCATAGGCCATTTTTGTAGAGAGTGTCCTAGTAGGGGATGATTTATCCTACAATATAAACTGTTCATCCAATTAGATCAGTGTCTCCTCAAGCTAGAGGTGGTGCACAAGGTCATAAGGGTGGTCCCTAAGGTTTTATAGGAGGTCCCCTAGTTGGTAGGAAGGGTGGTCGATCAAGTATCCAGTCTAGAGAAAAAAGAGGACATTTGTATGTTGTACTTGATGGATAGAAGTGAAGTTTTCAAATGTTCTTATAACAAGTACAATTTTAGTATATATTCAGATAATTATTGCTTTACTTGATTTGTGATCCACATATTCATATGTTTTTTCTTATTATGCACGGTGGATAGATTTCTCTTGGAGACTTTATCAGTGTCATTGCATGAAGTACGTTTTGCATGACTCTTTAGTAGTGGATCAATTTTATAGATCATGTATTATGACCATTTGAGAGTCTGATACTCAGGATGACTATATTATTCTAGATATAGTGCACTTTGATGTGATTCTGGGCATACACTAGTTATATCCTATAATGTTGTCTTTGATTATTTTGAAAAGACCAGTACCTTAGCCATGCCTGGCATACCGATAGTTGTGTGTTTGGATTCCCTTCGTCACGCACCAACGGGGATTATTTCTTATATTAGGGCTATGAGATTAGTATCGATGGGTTATGAGTCTTGTCTAGTTTATGTTCGTGATATTAGCATGGAGAGTCCTCCGCTTGGTTTACTTCTTATTATTCGTGTGTTCTCTGATTTTTTCCCTACCAACTTATGTGGCCTTCCTCATGAGTGTGACGTTGATTCTTTATTGATCTTGAGTCATGCACATGACCTAATTTCATGGGACCTTACCATATGTCTCCTATCGAGTTTAACTGATCAATGCCCAAACTATAACTCCAACTGAAGGATAAAGCGGTCACTATTAAGTAAATAATTGAACTAGGTTGGGGTCGAACCCACAGGGAAGATACAAATTTGTATCTCTAGCTTGCTGAACTTAACAGGAAGAACTAAAAGTTAATGGGGAGTTTGTAGTAACAATTCTTTAACAAGTAACAAATCACAATTTTGGTTGTAATCAGTCGGTAACGAACACAAAGATTGTGTTCCCCTGGCTTCTCAACTTAGTAGGCTTATTGTGATTTATTAAACTAACCCAATACCATGCATGAAGAATCTGATAAGTTATTTACCATTAACTGTCTTATGGAATCATTGATGGATTTTATCCTTTACCCTTAGAGTCTAAGGATGTCGCATTACTAACCCTTATCCTAGATCCCAGTTAACTATTACGTTTTGAGTCTCAAGTTATTAGATGACAAAATAACCATATTACAAAGATGATATTGATTAGACTAGATCGACAATTAATCTTCAAATTACTATTGTGATTATCTTTTCCTAGTCACTACTACTCTTGTGGAGTAAGTAGTGATATTCTAGGCAGAATCTCACCATTTTCAACAACTAAGACATCTATCAAACCAAAGCTAATACATACATGCAAGAATACTGGTTCAGAACAACTTGGCACTTCCTCTACTTCGTTGATGTACCATGGTTCCCACAATCCTAGCTAAGGGATTTAGCCGTTCATGCTTGTGACACAATCAATGGATTTCATAATTGAAGACATTTATTTAATATCACAATAATCAACAAGTAAAACCCAAAGTCAACAACTAAATAATCAACAAAAATCAATAATAAGTAATAAAAAAATAAAAATTCGAATCTTGGAATCAAATATATGTTTGTAGGTGTTAAGAGTGCTTAAACAAACTATAAAATGGCAAAATTGTATTTATAGGATACAAGGAAACCCTAAAAATCAAAATCCAAATGAAAAAGGAAAATTGAGGTCGGTGGCCACTTACTTAGGCCACCTACGGACTGTATGTACTACATACAAACTGTATGTGGTCTTTAGTAAGTGAAAGACCTCCTGCACAACTCCTTAAGATATCTGTACTTGACCCTCAGGAACTTACTAAGGCCACCTATGGATCGTACATGGAACCTACGGACTACAGAAGCCCTTGGTAAGTAAAAAGTCTTCTTTTTCCTGCTTTTGAGCCTCTGGATTTCACGTTCTGACACCTACTTAAGTCACCTATGCCTGGTAAGTGGCACTTACACCCAAAAATGCCCCGGAAAGTAGACAAAAACGTCACCTTTCATCTTTTTCTTCAGTTTAGCATCCAAAACTTGATTTCCTGCAAAACATACCCAAAATATATCATATCTCACAAAATAACCTATAAAGCTTGTATATTTTCATTGTTTTAAGTGTCGAAAGTACTATAAATCCACAACACATCAATACCCTGAACATAGAATGTTTGCATGTCCTCAGGAAACAGAGTAAAACAAAACAAAAACTTGACACTTAACTAGGACAATCTAAGCTATACAAGGTAGTCAATCATTACTTTAAGCTCAAACATATTAACCCTTCCTATATAAACAATTTAAAACCAACTGAGTGTTTACATGAAGAACAACAATGTGGCACTAGGGAATCAAGTTATGGCAATTGAATTAGCAATAGACAACCACACATATATACAAGTTACCCTACCTAAACAAGTAAATAACTAGCAATACGACCCATGTTCCCTCACAACAACGAAGTCCCACTCACCCATAAGGAATAATTCATGTCAATTTGGGGAAGGTCAAGAGATAATCTCGCTCAAAAGAGAAGTTCCACCAACGTGCATCGAATACCATAGGCTTGCCTTTATTTTCTTCATCTTAGTTTTCATACAGTCAAGTTAGGATCACTATAGGATTTTATTTGGCTGGTAATGTAGGCTTGGGGTGCTGGTATGGTACATATGGCTATATCAAGTGACTAAGCCTCTTAGGAACTACACTAACTTTGGGGTCCACACTTTAACCAATTTTTCTTTTTCTTTTGCATATTTTTCTTTTCTTTTTCTACTATACCCAGTCTTAATACCTTTTCTCTTACTTTACCCTTCTTCATACCCACTTTACATTATGCACTCCCATGATAGCAACCCTCAACTAAGTTAATTTTCCTGAGTTGAGGTGCATAAGTCAATTTTCCTGGGAAGGTGAAAGGTGTAACAAGAAAAACAAGCTATAAGGCTAAAAAATTGGGATCAAGGGATACATATTCATACATGGAAAGTCATTTAGGCTAAAAGTAGGCTAATATCCAAAATGGTCTATGATTTTTTCCTAATAGACTATCCTACAACCTTGGCAAGACTAACTAGGCAAGATCTGGGCATAACACATAAAGGGAACTAAGTATCATCTCATACACACATGACTCAAATTCACATCACAAGCTACTACCTATTCGGTTGATGCATAAGTTAGCACTTATTATCATGTCCCTAATTGTAATGTCAGAACAAGATCCAAAATCGTCACACATATACACATTCACAGAGTTCTAAAACTAAATTTCTGAGGGGTATCAGTTTTACTCAAAATCAACAAAAAATATGTCAATTGCCCTAGATACTAAAAAATCTCCTAATTACACAAAAACACAATACAATACAAAACAAAAACACAATACGACACAATATTTTAACCTAGACATGTCAATTCTACAACCATACTATGGCTGACTAGAAATGAAGAACAGAAACAAAAACCCACAATGGATATGTTATACCCCATCCCCAACCAGAAGACTACGCACTACCCTCAGTGCATATAAATGTTACAAAGCAAGGGAATGAGGATATACTTGGGATGCTCTAGGCGTCCATGTCATGATTAACAAGAAGTTACTTGGGTTACCTCCAAGCATCGCCTGAATTACTATTGTGGCATGACTCAGTTGGCTTGGCTACTTAGACTTCGACAAGGTCCTCCTCAACAAAGACTTTCACATTCTCAAGGTTTCCTATGTAGTGCTTCACCAACTGCCCATTCACCTTGAACAAGGCTTTACCATTATGCTTTATTTTTATAGCACTATGTAGGAATACCCAGAACACAGTGAATAGTCCATACCGCCTAGACTTTAACTTTCCAGGAAACAAGCAAAGTCTGGAATTATACAACAAGACCAAAAGACCGAGTTCAAATCTTTTTCTCAATTTTCTTAAGATGATACAACTTCATTCTTTTTTGTATATGTCGTAACTCCCATAAGTATAAATTTTAAATTCATCCAACTCATATATATTTCCCAATCTTAACATTGGTGCATCACGCCACTCAAAATTTAGCCTTTTCAATGCCCAAAGTGCCTTATGCTCAAGCTTGGCCAGCAAGTGAAATATCTTTCCGTATAAGAGATGATATGGGGAGGAACCTATGGGAGTCTTATAAGCTGTCTAGTAGTCCCACAATGCATCATCCAACTTTCTAGACCCATCAATCCTATTGGCATTCACAGTCTTTGCCAATATGGCCTTTATCTCTCTATTGGAGACCTCAACTTTCCCTCTTGTATAAGGATAGTAAGGTGTTGCCACTTTATGTGTTACACCCTATGTATCAAGTAGTGCCTTAAACAGACAGTTGCAAAAGTGAAACCCACCATCACTGATAATTGCACGTGGAGTGCCAAATCAAGAAAATATGTTTTTTCAAATATGTGGTGACACTTCTACTTTCATTGTTTGGTAGCACAACCGCCTCAAACAATTTTGAAACATAGTCAATCGCTACCAGAATGTACCTCATGCCATAAGAGCTCACAAATGGACCCACGAAATTAATCTCCTATACATCAAATAACTTTAGCTCGAAGATAGGTGTCACGAAGAGTTCATGGCATCTTGAAATATTACCTTGACTATGATATTAGTCAAAGGCTTGTGCTAAATTGTGAGCATCCTTACAGCTCTTGGCTCAGTAGAACCCATATTATAAAATTTTTGTCACGAACCAAAAATGATAGGTCATGATGGCACTTATCGCGGTGAACCTTGATAAATAAGCCTATCACACAAACCGATACACGAAGGTAAAAAAAGATAGAAATAACCCCAAGGTAAGGCTTCTAGAATAAATTCAAACCATACAAATATAATAAATGTAGAAGAAATATAACAATGCAGCCATAACTCCCAAAACTAGGTGTAACTAGTATATGAATGTGTCTAGTACAACTCGAATCCAAAGAAAATACATAACATATCAAAATACAAGAGAAACTCTATCTCTGTAATTAAAGTAAAGACACAGTCTATAGAGATAGGTAGTAAAAGAAATTTGGACGCCTGAAATCATCAAATACCTTGAAAGCTCTAATAATAGCCCAAGTAAAAAACCATAGGATGCACCCGAACCTGGATCTGCACTAGAAGGATACAATAGGAGTGAATACGGTCTACTTATACTCAGTAGGTATCATAGGCCGACTGAGTAAAGTATAAAATAAGGTACACAAAATACACACTAAGAGAAGGTCACCTACAATAAGAAAATGTCCCACAACGGTAGCCCACACTGCTCGCACTAACAATTCTAATATATATCACAAATACAACAACAATACAACAAGTGGAACACAAGTGTATATTATATCACATGCAAGTATAAACAGAGAAGTACATATATATACATGATGGTCAAGTATAAGTAACAGGGTATAGAGCAAGTAGACATATAACAAGTCAATACGTAAATTCAATCACAATGTTAACAGAATAAAGCCAATGTAATGTATAATATGATAAGGTTGATGGCGATTATAATGTGGTGATGATGATGATGGTGGTGGTGAATAAGGTTGGCACACAACCTTGAGGTTTTCACAAAGCCTTGAGTTTGGAACACAATCTTTAGATTGACACACACCTTTGTGGTTGGCATACAGCCTTGAGAACATTCAGAATTTTCAGTATTCCCAATATTTCTAGGAATTCTAGTATTTTCAGTGTTTCCAATAATTCTAGTAATTCTAGTATTTTAAAAGTTTTCATAGCACATACATAACATAAGACTCAAATCAAGTACACATACATAACAACAATTAAATATAAAGAGATAAAACAAATAAGTGAAATAATGCATATGAGGACATGGGAATGATGAAGTGAAGTTTACAACCATTCAAAATAAGTATTTCCACAACCGATCCACGTGATGTATTTTCACAAGTAATTCATATGAAGTATTTCAACAACCAACCATAATGTTACAATTCCACAACCATTTGAGATAATATCCACTCACTATTTCCACTATCCAAGAATTTTCACATGATTCACATGTCCACAAGGTATTATTATATCACAATACACCAAAGGCACCATAATAGGCATTTCTAAAAATAAAATATAGTTACTCTCATGTATTCAAGGATATCAAATCATCACATAAGACCCCACACGGTCATATACATCACATGATATCTCAGATTCAATAATTATATCACATTTAGGATCCCACACGAGCATAATATATAGATAGCCATATTTTAAGAATAATTCCCACCCTTAACATGAATTTTGATTTGCAAATTAACTATTGAGCCAAGTCTAAAGAGTTTAGCAATAACCGACCTTGAAAGTCGAAACTGGTTTGCTGCACGTTAAAACTATGACCTTACTTTTCATGAACGTTCCCAAAATAAACAAAAAACAAGAAATATGGAAACTACATATCAAAATAAAGCCAACGATACCCATATTAATTACTTTTGGTTCAAAGGGTCAAAATGGACCATCAAAATGGGTCTTTAAAAAAGAAGGACAAAATAAAAAATTTATTACAAAAATGTGTTTTGCATATTTTTAGGAATCTACACAAAAAATACAAGTCAAATCGAGTAAAAATGATGTTCAAATCAAACAAAACCCATTTTTATGTTTTATTGGGTAAAATCTTTGAATTCAGCATAAGAATCAAGAATCGTAGTTGTTTTGAAGGTTAAATTGATAAAAAAAAATTATAATTACAAGATTAAATGTTATTCAAGTGAGAAGGAGTGAAATTGGGATTGAAAATGAAGCCCTCGAATTTTTGAGGTTCTGAGAAATTAATCAAGGAATTAGAGTAGAAAAGGATAAAATCTCACCTTAAATCTATAATAGAATGAAGAAATTAATGTTAATGTTGCTTTCCAAGCTCCCGCAAGCTTCACTTTTAAGATTCACACTATTTTAGAGTTTAACTCCCAAGAGGCAAGGTTAAAGAACGGAGAAAATTGGCAAAAAAAAAGGGAAAAAAGCTGCTTTTATACACTGCACTAGCTTTTAAGAAAAAACTAGATTTTTAAATCAAAAAATGGACCTATGTGTTGGTGATATCAGATTCTCGAAAAAATGTCATTTTCATAGAGTTGACCCCCAAACCCTAAATTATAATTTTCCAAAACGAGGGTCAGAATGAGACTTAAAATCCATAAAATCATACCAAACATGTTACAACCCTAATATTGGCGTTCCAGATGTGTTGGTAAAGTCAAAATTTCCATCTGAGGTTGTTTCAATCAAATGTGGGTCCCATGCCCATATTTACAATTTTTCAACTTTTTGACTAACAGGTGAAAATGAGCTCAGGTGCATCGGACCCGAACCAAATGTCTACCTAGTCTAAAATCAATATTTATGAGCTAATGGCATAGCCCATTCAGCCATCCATCGCATAGATCAAAAGATAACCACATAGGTCAATTATAAGGTTATCGAAGCCACTATAAACCAAAATTTCACACAAATGGCACCAAAATGTTTCAGGAATCGATCCAATCACCTCCATACCCCAAAAATATGACAATGCAACTATAGGGTAGGGTAAAAAAGTTAAATCACACAAAAACATATATTTCAAATATCATTAAATTTTCAGGTCGTTATATCATCCACCACTAGGAATTTAGTTTTTCCTCAAACTAAAGCAAACAAAAAACCTAAATCAATAAAGAGCTGGGGATAAGAACTAAACATATTAGATTTGACCTCCCACGTAGCCTCATCTACAGGCGATATCGCCACTGAACGTTAACCATAGAAATAACTCTTGAGGGCAACTGCCTAATATCCCTTAGCCAAAATAGAGACCAACTCCTCAACAAAGGTCCACCGCTTATATAACTGAACTAACTCCCAATGGATAATATGAAACTTATCCGGAATACAACAACAAAGCATAGAAACATGAAAAACTAGATGAACAACTAACAAATTATGGGGAAAAGCTAACTCATAGGCCACATCACCAACAGTCTGAGAAGTATCAAATGGACTAATATTTCTGTAGCTAAGCTTGCCCCATTTACCAAACCTCATCACACCCTTCATGGGTGAAACTCGAAAGAAAACACAGGTAATAACACCAAATCTAAAGGCACAAAGTCTACAGTTAATAAAGCACTTCTGCCAGCTCTGAGTTGCTCAAAGTCTAATCTAAATAATCTAGACTCTATCCAAGGACTCACCAAGCAAGTCCATACCTTGAAGTCTAACCTCAGAAACATCAAACCAAGAAACTAGAGAGAGAAAACACCTAAAAAAAAATCCATATCAATACTGCAATGATAGTTGTTATTATAGGAAACCTCTGATAAAGGAAATGCAGCTCCCACTGGCCACTAAAATCCCTCACACACGTGCGGAGCATATCCTCTAAAACCTGGATAGTTTGCTTTAACTGACCATTAATCTGGGGGTGAAATGCTATGCTAAGATCCATACGATTTCCCAACTCATCCTAAAAAATCATCCAAAAATGAGATGAGAACAGCAAATAACTATTTAAAATGATAGACAGTAGCACACTATGAAAACACACAATCTATCACGACCCAAATCAGGGCCTGTCCATGATGAGTATTTTGAACCATGGAGGCCCGAAACACCCCTATCTTTCTGGTAATCATGCACCTAATTCATATGATCAAAGTAATGAGGAAGAAACACAATAATTCTGAAACATGGTAATAAATATGAAAAAAACAATAATGGGGAGATAAGGATCCCTCAACATCAATCAACCTTTAAACAACTGTCGGCAAAAATCTCTGACAAATGACTGATTCAAGTAACCGTATATAAAATGGGACAAGGCCCCCAGTGGACCCCAAAACTGAGTATAAGATAAAAGAACTGCAGGACATAAGGCCTTTCGAAAAATAGAAGGCTCACCACTTGTCTCTGCAACTCTGTCTGAATGATCTATTGTTTCTCTTGACCCCTAGACTGGGCCTCTGAACCTGAGAGGTAGGAGAGGGGAGGGGTCAGCACAAAAGTACTGGCACACAGAGATATCAAAACTAAACATAATATGTTTACAAAATATAGTTGAGAGCCATTATAAAGCAATTTCATATCAAATCATCTAAAAATACATGGGTGTAATGCAATGGTTTTCTCAATAATAATGAAATGCAACTAAGCTAGGTGGAATAGCCTACATAATTTACACCAACTATCTAACCGCGATTGCTGCCGAGATTAGAGTATAAGTGAGGGAGAGACACAAGATCACATAACATGCTATCTCGACCCAATGGTAGCGCCCAAGATCAGTTAGACCGGGCTCCTACCTATAGTCCCAATTTGGGAATGACATAAAGTCAATTACATAAGATCACTTAGCCTGGTACCAAATCTTCATATCGGCAAACATGTTTTCCAGCGATGAGACCTTACACTCAAATGCCTTCTTCGGGCATCCACCTATCTCATGTAAAATCAACACATTTAAATTTTATCTGATTTAATCACATATCGTATTCTGTAGGGTATCATCATACCCGACTTGCAATTCCTCAATATCACTTCGACATATGCATAATCATGTAAAAACCAAGGTGCTTCATCATTTACAAGTGGTGAACACTATTTATTTCAAATTCATGCTCTCTTTTGTTGATCACAATATGATATGGGGTATCAAGACATTATCATGGGAATTTGAAAGCAATTTATCATTCATATTTATCAAACTTCCATGGAAAGTCTCAAATCACATATGCATGGTTTCAACCATTGAAGTATATAGGCAAACAATTCCCATGACATAAAGAAAAATGACATAGAAATCATATTGAAAGCAAGTTATTAGCATTTTATTGAAAACCACCATTTAAAAGCATGCATGTTCATAAAACTACACCCATGAGATTTTTGAATAACCCTACGTACCTCTATTTCCAAGGATAATAGATGTTTTTTGAAGCTTTTAGATTGGTGATTCCAAATATATAATTATCTTTGAAAACCTACAATCAAATCTCGAACTATTTGGGTTTTTATTTTGAAACAATAAGGAAAATCTTTGAGCACTTTTGATGAATGAAGGTGTATTTGGGGTCCTTGGAACTGAATTTCATGTTTTAGGGCTAAGTAAGGGTGGAAAAGGACCACTTTGTCCCCAAAATGGAGTGTTTAAGTCACTCGAATTCTTTACATAGGTGCCGCCTAGGCCATTGCCTATGCTTTCCAGTGGCCATGGTCGATTGGTTAGGCGATGCATATCACTTTGAAAGGCCATAACTTCTTGCTCGGGTATTGGATTTTAGCAAAATTGGTATCATTGGAAAGCTAACTCGAATACCTATCATTTGACACATAGTAGGCTTCCTAATTTGACATATATAGAGATTTATAGTCGATGGAATCTGACACACTTTACAACGTCCACTAAAACTTAGTCAATCAAAATAGTTTCAACTCTTCCATGAGTTGAAGGACCTCTATGGTCTAAATTCAAGCTTGAATGGATTCAAATTCTACACAAATAATTAACATGCCGTATTGGCAAAGGATTTTATGGCTTTGGGATTATCAACGCATCAAAATCATGGTCTATATTGTAGCCCAAAATGTGGGGCGTTACATTATCCCCCCCTTAGGATCATTCATCCCCGAATGATGATGCGGGACACAGACAGACACGATTTCAAGAATAATAAAGGACTAGGAAAGATAAGATAGGGATAGTACCTTCTGTCTCATCCTCCATCGAATCAAACAAATTAGGATATCTAATTCTCATTTCATCTTCTGACTCCCAAGTTGCTTCTTTGACTTTCTGATTCCTCCGCAGTACTTTTACAGAGGCTATCTCTTTGCTCCTCAGCTTTTGAACTTGGCGATCTGAAATTTCAACGGGCTCTTCTTCGTAAGACAAGGAGTCTGTCACTTTGATACCCTCTACTGGCAATACCATAGAATGATCTACAATGTATTTCTTCAACATGGATACATGGAATACCGAATGAACGGAACCCAAACTTGCAGACAATTCTATCTCATATGTAACTATACCAATCTTTTTCAGAATCTGATATGGCCCTACATAGTGAGGGCTCAATTTACCCCTTTTTCCAAACTGCATAAATCCTTTCATAGGATAAACCTTGAGAAACACCCAATCACAAACTTCAAACTCTAGTTCTCTTCTTCGAACATCGACATAGGACTTCTGATGACTCTGATCAGTCTTGAGTCGTTCTCTAATGATCTTGACTTTCTCCATCGCCTGATGAACAAGATCAGGCCTATACAACTGAGTCTCACCCACTTCATACAATCCTATCGGAGACCTACATCTCCTTCCATACAAAGCCTCAAAAGGAGCCATCTTGATATTGGCATGATAACTATTATTGTAAGTAAATTCAACCAGTGGCAGGTGATCTACCCAACTATCTTTGAAATTAATGATGCATGCCCTCAACATATCTTCGAGGGTCTGAAGGGTACTCTCAAGGGTACGCTCATCTTGCGCATCTATCTGAGGGTGGAAAGCTGTGCTTAAATTTACTTGTGTACCTAAACCCTTTTGAAAAGATCTCCAAAACTGAGATGAAAACTGCGTACCTCTATCAGATATAATGGAAACTGGTGCCCCATGCAATCGAACTATCTCTTCAATGTAAATCTTAGCATAAATCTCTCCCGAATAACTAGTACCCACAGGCAAAAAGTGGGCTGACTTTGTCAACCAATCTACAATCACCCATATAGAATCATACTGGTTTTGGGATCTCGGAAGTCCTATAATGAAGTCCATGTTTATCATCTCCCACTTCCATAAAGCCGGAGCTATCTCTTGGGAAGTACCACCTGGCCTCATGTGTTCTATCTTCACTTGTTGAGAGTTCAAACACTTGGACACGAAATCAGCTACATCACGTTTCATGTTATTCCACCAATATAAGGTTTTCAGATCATGGTACATCTTAGTAGAGCCTGGGTGAATGACATACCTCGAAGTGTGCACCTCATTAAGGATTCTTTCCCATAGCCCATTAATATTCGGAACACAAAACCTACCTTGAAATCTCAGAATACCATCACCACCAATTTCAAATGACATAACCTTTTGTTGACCCACATCTTTCTTGATTTGCATCAAGATGGGATCTTCAACCTGCTTCTCCTTAACTTCAGCACAAAGGGATGACTTAGCTAACTCATGAACAATCACCCCTCCATCTTTGGAATCTAAGAGTCGCACTCCCAGATTTGCAAGGCAGTGAATATCCTTCACCATCTCTTTCTTTCCTTCTTCCACATGAGAAAGGCTGCCTATAGACAACCTGCTGAGGGCGTTGGCTACAACATTTGCCTTGCCCAGATGGTAATGTAGACTCAGATCATAGTCTTTCAAAAGCTCTATCAAATGCCTCTGCCTTATGTTTAATTCTTTCTGTGAGAAAATATACTGCAAACTCTTATGGTCAGTATAAATATCAGCATGCACTCCATAGAGATAGTGCCTCCAGATTCTAAGTGCAAACACCATGGCTGCTAACTCCAAGTCTTGAGTGGGGTAATTGCGCTCATGCACCTTTAATTGCCTAGATGCATAAGCTATTATCTTACTACGCTGCGTCAATACACAACCAAGTACCACACGGGACACATCACAATAAACCATAAAATCATCTACACCCTCGAGAAGAGCAGGAGCAGTAGTCAGCTTGCCCTTCAAATTCTCAAAATTATTTTCACACAAGTCAGACCATGCAAAGTTCATCTTTTTCTGAGTCGGTTTAGTAAGCAGAGCAGCTATGGAATAAAAACTCTCTACGAACCTTCTGTAATACCCCGCCAAACCTAAGAAGCTCCGAATATCGGTTGGACTCATGGTTCTGGGCCATTTTCTCACTGCTTCAACTTTCTGGAGATCCACTCTTATCCCGTCACTGGACAAAATATGCTCTAGGAAGGCAATAGCATCTAACCGAAATTCACACTTAGAAAATTTGGCATACAGCTGATGATCCTTAAGGGTCTGAAGAATAATTCGGAGGTGATTGGTGTGATCCTCTTTACTCTTAGAATAGATCAGAATATCATCAATAAATAAAATGACGAACAAGTCAAAAAACTGATTGAACACTCTATCCATGAAGACTGCAGGGGCGTTAGTCAAACCGAAGGACATGACTAGAAATTTGTAGTGACCATATCGGGTTCAGAAGGTTGTCTTGGGTATGTCTGACTTACTAAATTTCAACTGATGATAACCCGAACGAAGGTCTATTTTTGAAAACACTTGGCACCCTAAAGCTGGTCAAAAAGGTCGTCAATCCTAGGAAGAGGATATTTATTTTTAATCATGAACTTATTTAACTGACGGTAGTCTATGCACATCCGAATGGACCCATCCTTCTTTCACACGAAAAGCACGGGTGCACCCCATGGGGAAACACTAGGACGAATAAAACCTTTGTCTAGGAGGTCTGCAAGCTATTCCTTTAACTTTTTTAGTTCTGCGAGAGCCATTCTATATGGCAGAATAGAAATAAGACGAGTGTCTGGCAATACATCAATGCCAAAATCTATCTCCTTATTAGGGGGTATCCCTGGGAGATCTTCGGGAAAGACTTTTAGGAATTCATTCACTATAGGGACTGACTGCAGAGGAAGGTTTTAAACTTTTGAATCTTTTACTCGGATTAGATGATACATATAATCTTTGGAGATAAGCTTTCAGGCACTAAGATAAGAGATAAAGTGACCTCTAGGTTCCACAAAACTCCCTGCCCATACAATTGGCGTCTCATTTGGGAAAGAAAAAGTGACCTTCAGAGTTTTCCAATCAATGGTGGCATAACACGAATGGAGCCAGTCCATCCCAAGGACGGCATCAAAATCTATCATATCCAGTTCTATAAGGTCTTCCATAGTTTCCCTACTATGAATAGACACAACAAAAATTCTATACACCCTTCTATTAACAACAGAATCACCAACAGGAGTAGAAACAGAGAAGGGTTCTACAATAACTTCGGGCTCAAACCCAAAACCAAAAGCCACATAAGGGATCACATATGATAAAGTAGACCCGGGATCAAGCAATACATAAACATCACGAGAAAAGATTTGTAACATACCAGCGACAACATCTGGTGAAGCTTCCACCTCTTGGCGATTAGTCAAAGAATATAACCGGTTGCGACTACTCCCGGCAGCTGAAGGGGCACCCTTAGGAAAAAAAGCTGTGGAGGTGGCTTGGGACTTATACCCCTTCCCCCCTCCCTCACCCCCCCATATTTCCTCCAGCAGAAAGACAATCTCTCTGAAGGTAAACCACTTTGCCATAAGTATAGTAGTTTTCCTTTGAAACCAGCACTTTCCTAGATGATTCCTTCCACAAACCTCGCACCACAGATAAGTACGACGCTGTTGGGCCACACTGCCTTGAGACTGTGTACCTAGAGCTTTGGATCCATGAGGAGTCTGAAAACTCTAAGTTTGTCTGTCTATTAGTGGTCTGGGTGCTGGGGCGCTGGCTGCTGACTGTGCATTATTCCAAAACGTCTTCTTCGACCACTTATTACCCCATTTACCACTCTGCAGCTGACTCTGGTGCTGCTCCACAGATCTAGCTCTCTTAGCCTGTCTGTCTTTCTCTCTAGATTCAGCAATCTTTTTCTTCTTCTCTTCCACCTACTGCATATGAACGGTCAATTGAGCAAAGTCTAACTCCTTATTTAACATAGCCCCATAGCACTCAAGTACTAGGTTATCAGTAAGGCCAGATGCAAATTTCCTCATCCGGGCTCTCATATTACTAGTCAACTCTGGTGCATAGCGGGCTAGTTTGTTAAACTTCAAAGTGTACTCCTGGACACTCATACTACCCTGCTTCAGATTTATAAAATCTTCTGCTTTGGTCTCCCTCAAATCCAGAGGAAAGAATCGATCAAGGAAAGCTTCCACAAATTTACCCCAAACTGTGGGCTCAGCTTTTTCACCTTTTGCATCTTTCCCGTCAGCATACCACTGATTCACAACGTCCTTAAGCTGATAGGTTGCTAGCTCCACCCCTTCAACCTCATCCACATGCATCACCTTAAAGATTTTTTCCATCTCATCCATGAACACCTGTGGATCTTCTTCCACCTTGGTGCCAGTGAACTTAAGTGGGTTCATCTTTGTGAAATATCCGACTTTAGTAGCCTCAGACGTAACAGATACAAACCTAACATCTTCTGATCGTTGAGCCTGGTTAGCTACCAACTATGTCAGCATATGAATGGACTGTCTGAATTTTGCATTTGAAATATCTCCCTGAGCAGTTGGGGGACGATTGGCATTAGTCTGCGAAGCCAGAAGTAGACTGGTCGGGACTGGAGGGAATCCCAGAGTAGGGACAAATTCTGAAGTGTGAGCCCTGTTATGGCTCTGCATCCCATGGGTGGAACGGACCTCATCTGCCTGAGCATTCTGATCGATGATAAGACGTGGAGGCATAACTGTGTTTCTAAAACACAAGTGATCATTGATTAGGGGACAGTTCAGACTCTGAAGCACGAACTAAATCACAAAGAAGGGAAATATTTCCTAAACACCTAGTAGCCCCCTGCTTATAAGAGTGGTGCGCTACACACCCATAAATAGGACTCTACCCGATGTAATTTTGCAGATACCCTGGGACCATGAACCGAGCTTTGATACCAAGTTAGTCACGACCCAAACCAGGGCCTGGCCGTGACCAGTATTTTGAACAATGGAGGCCTGAAATACCCCTATCTGTCTGGTAATCATGCACCTAATTCATATGATTAAAGTAACACGGAAGAAACACAATAATTCGGAAACATGGTATTAAATATGAAAAGAAACAAAAACAGGGAGATAAGGATCCCCCAACATCAATCAACCTCTAAACAACTGTCTGCAAAAATCTCTAACAAATGACTAATTAAAGTAACCGTATATAAACTGGGACAAGGCCCCCAGTAGACCCCAAAACTGAATATAAGATTAAAGAACTTCAGGACATAAGGCCTTCCAAAAAATAGAAGGCTCACCACTTGTCTCTTCAGCTCTGTCTGAATGATGTACTGATTCTCTTGACCCCTAGACTGGGCCTCTGAACCTGAGAGGTAGGAGAGGGGAGGGGTCAGCACAAAAGTACTGGCCCGCAGAGATATCAAAACTAAACATAATATTTTTACAAAATATAGTTGAGAGCCATTATAAAGCAATTTCGTATCAAATCATTTGAAAATACATGGATGTAATGCTTAGGTTTTCTCAACAATAATGAAATGCAACTGAGCTACGTGGAATAGCCTACATAATTTACACCAACTATCTAACCTCAGTTGCTGCCGAGATTAGAGTATAAGTGAGGGAGAGAGACACAAGATCACACAGCATGGTATCTCGACCCAATGGTAGTGCCCAAGATCAGTTAGACCGTGCTCCTACCTATAGTCCTAATTTGGGAATGACATAAAGTCAATTACATAAGATCACTTAGCCTGGTGCCAAATCTTCATATCGGCAAACACGTTTTCCAGCGATGAGCTCTTACACTCAAATTCCTTCTTCGGACATCTACCTATCTCATGTAAAGTTGATGCATTCAAATTTCATCTAATTCAATCACATATCATATTCTGTAGGGTATCATCATACCCGACTTGCAAGTCCTTAATATCATTTCCACATATGCATAATCATGTAGAAACCAAGGTGCTTCATTATTTACAGGTGGTGAACAATATTTATTTCATATTCATGCTCTCTTTTGTTGATCACAATATGATATGGGATATCAAGACATTATCATGGGAATTTGAAAGCAATTTATCATTCATATTTATCAAACTTCCATGGAAAATCTCAAATCACATATGGATGGTTTCAACCATTGAAGTATATAGGCAAAAAATTACCATGATATAAAGAAAAATGACATAGAAATCATATTGAAAGCAAGTTATTAGCATTTTATTGAAAACCCCCATTTAAAAGCATGCATGTCAATAAAACTACACCCATGAGATTTTTGAATAACCCCACGTACCTCTATTTCCAAGGATAATAGATGTTTCTTGAAGCTTGCGGATTGGTGATTCCAAATATGTAATTATCTTTGAAAACCTACGGTCGAATCTTGAACTATTTGGGTTTTTATTTGGAAATCTTAAGGAGAATCTTTGAGCACTTTTGATGAATGAAGGTGTGTTTCGGGGTCCTTGGAACTGAATTTCGTGTTTTAGTTCAAAGTAAGGGTGGAAAAGGACTACTTTGTCCCCAAAATGGAGTGTTTAAGTCACTTGAATTCTTTACATAGGCACCGCCCATCCCATTGCCTATGTTTACATAGGCTCCACCTAGGCTATCACCTATGTTTACAGAGGCACCACCTAGGCTATTGCCTATGCTTTCCAGTGGCCATGGGCGATTGGTTCGGCGACACATATCACTTTGAAAGGCCATAACTTCTTGCTCGGGTGTTGGATATTAGCAAAATTGGTATCGTTGGAAAGCCAACTCGAATACCTATCATTTGACACATAGTAGGTTTCCTAATTCGATATATGTAGAGAGTTATCGTCGATGGAAGCTGACACACTTTACAATGTCCACTAAAACTTAGTCAATCAAAATAGTTTCAACTCGTCCATGAGTTGAAGGACCTCTATGGTCTAAATTCAAGCTTTTATGGATTCACATGCTACACAAATAACTAACATACCGTATTGGGATAGGATTTTATGGCTTCAGGATTATCAACGCATCAAAATCATGGTCTATATTGTAACACGGAATGCGGGGCGTTACACAATCTCACAAATATATATACGATCTAACCTCTTGGTACTTAAGAAAACCTGGACCATAAAGAAATATGCTGACTTGGTCAATCGATCCACAATGACCAAAATTCTATCAAAACCATACAAAAATTGAGGAAAACTAGTCACAAAGTCCATAGTTATCCATTCTTATTTCCAATCAAGAAAGGGCTACCGCTGAACCAATCCACTTGTTCTTATATGCTCGACTTTCACCTACTGGCAACAAAGGAAAAGAACAACAAAATTTGCTACATCCTTTGTCATACCGCCCCACCAGTAATGCTGCCTCAAGTAACGACATATCTTACTCACTCCCGGATAGATAAAATACCTGAAAAAATAGGCCTCCCCCAGAATCAATCTAATCTAATCACCCTCTCGTCACACAAACTCAACCACTAATCCACAAAACACTATTTGAATTAAGTGAGTCTTTCTTAGACCCATCTTCAACACCTTATATCGAATCAACCTTAAACCTACATCATCAAATTGATGAGCTCGAATCAGCTCCATAAAAGAAGCCCTAGTCTCAATGAACGCCAAAACATACCCAGGTATCGAAATATCAAGCCTAACCATCTGGTTAACTAAATACTGAATCTCTAGGGCCAATGACCTTTTATGGATCAAAAGATGCACCAAGATACCCATGCAAGATGTCTTCCAGGTCAAGGCATCCCCAACCATATTAACCTTGTCGAATGGTTGAGAATAGTCAAATCATAACCCTTAAGCAACTCAAGCCAACGATGTTGCCTCATAGTAAGATCTCACTGGGTGAAGAAGTACTGAAGGATATGATGACTCTAGAAAATCTCACAATGAACTCCATACAAATAGTGCCTCCACAATTTCAAAGAAAACACAACAACGTTTAACTCTAAATCATGGGTAGATAATTTCTCTTCTGAGGCATCAACTAAAGAGATGTTTAAGTAATTACCTTGCCCTCGTACATCAATACAATAGCATCATAAAAGATTGTAAATCCCACACCCTCCTTAGGAGAAGCCAAAATAAGAGCTGAAGTCAGCAAATCCTTGAGCTTTTTAAAGATTGCCTTACAAACATCAGACTACAGAAAACAAAATTTCTTCTGAGTCAACTTGTTCAATGGATCTACAATATATGAAAAATGCTCTAAAAATACCAATAATAACCAAACAAACAAACAAAGCTCCGAATCTCAGTGGGTAAAGTAGGTCTAGCCCAATCAGGAACCTCTGCAACCTTCATTGGATCAGCCATAATACCTTTCTTAGTCACCATATGACCCAATCAAGAAATATACTCTAAATAAAACTCACACTTTGAGAACATAGCAAATAACTTCTCAACCCTCAATCTCTGAACCATAATTCCCAAATTCTCTATATGCTAAACCTCACTCTTTGAATAAAGAAAGATATCATCTACAAATACAATAATAAAATAGTTGAGAGACGTTCAAAACACTTCATTCATTATCTCTATGAACACGGTAGGGGCATTGCTCAACCAAAAAGACACGACCAAGAACTCATAATGACCATATCAATTCTAAAAAGCTATCTTCAGAATATCCAAAGCTCTAATCCTTAACTGCTGATAACAAATAGACCCATCCTTCTTCTTCACAAATAAGATAGCATACCCCAAGGTGATACACTAGGTTGGATAAATCCCTTATCCAAAAACTCCTATAACTAATCCATCAATTCCTTCAAATTGGTTGGGTCCATCTTGTAAGGAGGAATATAAATAGGATTGGTTCCTGGATCTACATCATTAGCAAAGTCAATATTATGCTTTGGAGTCATACCAAATAAATCTATAAGGGACACATCCACAAACTCACAGACAACACGAATAGAATCCAAAAAAGGAGCTAAAACAACAATAGTATTACAAATATAGACTAAATAAGATAAACATCCCTTCTCAAACAATCTACGAGCCTGAACATAAGATATGATCCTCTTAGGACCCAAATAAAGCACACCCTTCCAAGTTATCTTTGGTACACTCAACGGAGCTAAATTCATGGTCTAAGCAAAACAATCTAAGACAGCATGATAAGGATCCAAGTCTCATGGCCATAAAAGGTCACAACACAAGATCGGTACACCTGGTCCACCACTAAAGAATCTTCTATAGGGGTAGATAAATGAATAGGCATGGCAAAAGGCTCACTAAAATAATCAAAACCCAAAACAAAATATGCAGACACATATGAGAAGGTCGATATGGGGTCAAATAACATAGATGCAAATCTGAAACAAATAGGGATAATACTTGTGATCACAATATTCGAAGCCTTCGCGTCAGGCCTGGTGGGTATATTATAACACTAACCATAACCATAAACTGGGTGAGTAGCCCCATGACCACCATCGCGGACTCCACTACCACTACCTCTCATTCCTCTGGTAGTACCCCTAACTCTCACTGCTAAAGTAGGAGTTACCTTAATCATATGGTGGGGACTTTCCTTGGCCAAATAGACAAACTCATGACACATAGCCCGCCATAACAGAAGAAGGTACTATTATGCTCGAATGGCCACCCTATACTATTGAACCTAAAGATCTACCACCTAAACTCTATAAGGCCGTCTGCACTAGCCTACTCTTATAATAATGAGAAGATTTAAAATCTCTACTATGAGAAGCCTAACATATATACTCACCAAAATGGTGCACCTTATTGGTTCCTTCTTCAGATGCTCTAAGAATACCCTCTACCATCTTCACATGATCCAAAATGATCTGAAAAGGTGCTCCAAATATAACTATCTGAGAAGTATCCAACATAAGGCTCAGGGGAGAGTCGCCTAGCACTTCTCTTAGATGGGGTTGATCCACAGTCGTATACACTCCCTCGAGTCCATCTACGACTCAAGGCTTTCCTTTTAGGAGAAGGCTCCCCAACTTTAACCTCGGACACCTAGTCAACACCATCTTCGTATAAAGAGTGAAACATAACTCAAAAATAAAGGTATGCAAGAATTTTTCACTATAAATAATAAAATAAGGAAAGTTTTCCTAAAGTCATCCTTCAACCTCTCAAATATAGATATGAACATCTATTTACCAATCCGCGAGACTCTATTAGATATTCCATTCTTACACCATTGAGACCAATGAAACCTGACTGCTTTGATACCAATTTGTCGTGACCCAAAAGTGATAGTTCATGATGACACTAGTCGCAGTGAACCTTTACAAGTACGCCTATCATATAAACCAATACATGAATGGTAAAAAGACAGAAACAACCCTAAGGTAAGGTTTCTAGAATAAAACCAAACCATACAAGTATAACTAATGCAAAAAGAAATATAACAATGCAACTATAAATCCCAAAATTAGGTGTCAATAGTATAAGAACATGTCTAGTAAAACTCAAATTTAAAAGAAATGCATAAGATATCAAAATACAAAAGAAACCTTTTCTCTAAAATGAAAGTAAACACATAGTTTATAAAGAAAGATTGTAGAAGACATCCAAACGTCTAAAAATTATCAACTACCTTGAAAGCTCCAACAATCTCCCAAGTCATGCTACATGGGGTGCACCCGAACCTGGATCTACTCTAGAATGGTACAGTGGGAGTGAGTCGATCCATTTGTACTCAGTAGGAATCCTAGGCCCACCGAGCAAAGTAGAAAATAAAGTATACAAAATACATACTAAAGGCATGTCACCTGCTGTCATAAAATATCTCAAAACAGTAGCTCACATTGCTTGCACTAACATTTTTAACATATATCACAAATACAATAACACAACAAGTAGAACACAAGTATACATTATATCACATGCAAGTATAAATAGAGAAAAACATGTATATATATAATGGTCAAGTATAAGTAACAGATAAAGAGCAAGTAGACATATAACAACAAAGTATGTAAAATTCAATGATAATGTCAACATAATAAAGCAAATGCTATATATAAGATGATAATCCTGAGGACGATAATGATACGATTATGATGATGATTGTGCACGAGGTTGGCACACAACCTTTAGGTTGGCATACAGCCTTGAGGTTAACACACAGCCTTGAGGTTGGCACATAACCTTGAGATTGGCACGCAACCTTGAGGTTGGCACACAACCTTGAGCAATATTCACTATTTCCAGTGTTTCCAATATTTTTAGTAATTCCAGTATTTCTAGTGTTTCTAATATTTCTAGTAAATTTCAATATTTTCAGTGTTTCTAACATTTCTAGTAAGTCTAGTATTTTTAGTGTTTTCAAAGTATAGACATAACATAAGGCAAAAAACAAGTACACACACATCACAACAATTAAATACAAGGAAATAAAACAATCAAGTAAAATGAAACATATGAGGACATCAGAATGATGATGCAAGGTTCACAACCATTCAAAATGAGTATTTCCACAACCAAGCCATATGATGTATTTTCCACAACCAATCATAATGTTACAATTCTATAACCATGTGAGATAATATCAACTCAATATCTCTACTATCCACTAATTTTTCACATGATTCACATGCCCACAAGGTATGATCATATCACAATACTCCAAAGTCACCACTATAGGCATTTCGAACAACATAATATAATTATTCATATGTACTCAAGGCTATCAAATCATCACATAAGACCCCACACGGTCATACATATATCACATGATATCTTACATTCTACAATTACATCACATTTAGGACCCCACACGAGCACAACATATAGATAGCCATATTTTATGATTAATTCCCACCCTTAACATGTATTTTGGTATACAAATTAACTACCCAGCTTAGTCTAAAGAGTTTAGCTATAACCTACCTTGAATGGTGAAATTGGTTCGCTATACTTCGAACTCACGACCTTACTTTCCATAAATGATCACAAAATATACTAAAACTAAGAAATATCGAATGTACGCGTCAAACAACGACAATGATACTCATATTTCCTACTTTTTATTTTTGGGTCAAAACAGATCACCAAAATGGATTCTAAAAAAAAGGGCAAAATTTGAACTTTATTAAAAAAAATATGTTTCTCATATTTTTAGGAATCTACATTAAAAAATTCAAGAAAAACTGAATAAAAAATGATGTTCAAATCAATGAAAAACTATTTTTAATCTTTACCAGGTAAAATCTTTGAATTCCGCATTAAAATCAAGAATCCATGTTGTTTTGAAGGATAAATTGATGAAAAAATAGTAATGATAAGACAAATATTATTTAAGTTAAAAGGAGTGAAATTGGATTTAAAATCAAGCCATAAGATTTTTGGAGTTTTGAGCAATTAATCAAGGAATTAGAGTAGAAAATGATGAAATCTCACCATAAATCCGTAATAGAATCATGAAATAGATGTTAATCTAGTTTTCAAAGCTCCCACAACATTCACTTTTAAGCTCTCACACTATTTTAGGATTTAAGTCTCATGAGGCAAGGTGAAAAAATAGGCAAGGCAAAAAGGAGGGAAAAAGTTGTTTATATATACTACACCAACATTTTAAAAAATTGACTTTTAAGTCCAAAAAGGGACTTCGGCAGAGTTTCCAAAATTCGTTCAGAGTCAAATATACAGAAATTAACTATGCAACCACACGAAATTTGATGCTTCAGACTCATTAGAGATATTGGAGTTTTGGAAAAACATCGTTTTCACAAAGTTGACCCCCAAAAATAAAAAATCCTAATTTTTCAAACCGAGAGTCAAAATGTGACTTAAAAGCTTTAAAATCACACCAAATATGTTACCACCCTAAAATCAACATTTCAGACGCGTTGGTAAAGTCAGATATTTTATCTGAGGTCATTTCAACTAAATGTTAGTCCCATACCCCAATTTCTAATTTTTCAACTTTGCGACCAACACATTAAAATGAGCTCAGATGCTTAGGGACCCGAACCAAAGGTCTACCCAGCCTAAAATTGATATTTTGAAGCTGCTGGCATGGTCTGTATAGACATATGTTGCACGGATCAGAAAATAATGACATAGGTTCATAATAAGGCTCTTGAAGCCACTAAAAATCATAATTTTACAGAAAAGGCACTAAAATGCATCGGAAATAGCACCATTCTAGGGCCTTGAATACTACTATATATCCTTCTTCTACCTTTTATTTTTCTATTGGCCAGTGATATATGGTATAGTGCATTGATGTTTCTGTATGGATAGAGTAGGATAGTTTATCATTATTACCTCTCTAGTTTTATTATGTTATCTTATTGGGTATTTCATTGTAGTTCACATTCTTGCTTACTTATTATTTATATTTCAATTTTCTTTGTAACTCAATCGACAGTTCCTACTGAGTACCACATGTTTTAAACACATACTACACTTCTACAACCAACAGATCACAGTATGGGTTCTCTCCATTATTGTATGCATCGTGCAGAGCAGCTATGGATTAGAGGTTTAAAATGAGATCTTATGTTTTTTAGTATTACTATTCTCCCTCTTATGGATAATACTGATCTCTATGTTGTATTGAGATAGATTGTACCAATATATTCATTTAGTACTTTATGTTGTATTCTTATTATGCTAGGAGCTCCTATATTGATTCCACCAGGTTTTGAAACTATCTTATATATATTATTCTTTTATCATAATTATTCTACTATCTTCATTCATTTCTTTAGGTAGTTAATTAATAGCAGTTCCGCCCACGGGTTGTCTTACCTACCGGTGGGTTATGGTAGGTGCTTCATGACCTGAGAAATGTGATTGGGACAAATTGGTATCAGAGCCTAGGTTTACCCATGTGTTAGTACTTATAACTCCCCAAGTCTGGTACTAGGGACTCTACATGGTGTTCATGACCCCAAAAGACCACAAGCTAACCCATGACTGATATTTTTACCTATACACTGCATAATATAACATGATAATGCGGAAATATGAACTGAAAGGCCATAATGTTCAATATTGAAAAAAATTGATAACACAATGTCTGAAAATGGTATAAAAATACCAAAACAAATCTAAAATAACTAACTGACATACTGTAGTATGAAAGCCTCTAAACTTTCTAAATAAGGAGTTGATGGGACATATCACCAACTAACTCCATCTTCTGAAATAAGTTGGAAACTAAAATAGTAATGTAATCATCATGTCCTCGAAAGATGAGGACTCACTTCTAACTCTAACTGCTGAGGCTGGAATCTACTACTGATCTCGAGCTCATACCTCTAAACCTATGGTATAAGATACCATAGTATGAATACATCAGTACTTTAAATGTACTGGTATGCAAGTGAGGTAGGCTAAATGCATGGGGTTCATGTGCATGAACAAATACAACTGACTGACTAACATGAATGTGAGAATACATACATGACTATGTAACTATAATTGAGATCGTGTTGGGATTGAATATTATGTTACAGATACATGGATAACTATGTCTAACAGTTTTAATTATGAAAACTGTTTGGTTGACTGTATCTGACAGTCCTAAAGCTGAAGACTGATTACATATGTTTTGATAACTAATAACATGAGTGACTATGTCTGATAGTTCTGAATCTGATGGAACTAGCTAATTTTCATACTGTATCTGAGTAACTGAATCTGAGATCAGTCCTATCTAGTGGGGGATCTCTGAGTATACTAATAATAAAGAAGATTTGACTTAGTATAAGATCAGTCCTACATAGCGGGTGATCTCTAAATCTGATTATGCTTGTACTGATTGACCATAGTTGAGATCAGTCCTATCTAATGGGTGATCTCGTAGTCTATTTATAATTACAAGGAATGACTGTATCTGACAGTTCTAATTTTATATTACTTAGCTGCATTAATTTTATCTAACTGTCCTGATTTCTATAACTGAAACTGTAGGATGTATTCATCTAACTGACATGCCCCATACTATAGTAACTGGGGTCCAACCTGTAACCCCAGTTGGAAGGGTATCAATATCGTGCCACTGATAAAGACAACTACTGTGGAGTTAGTCCTAATCTAGTGGGTGACCCTTGGGATTAGTTCTATGTATTTATATGCACTAATGGGTGATCCCTAAGTATGTCAGTTCTATCTAATGGGTGACATCTTGTACCTACATTGGCTACGTAGTTCTGGAACTTAGGGATTGCTTCTAGGGATCTTAGTCCTGTTTAGCGGGTAAGTCCCCATCCCTAGGCTCGCTCAGTGCTGAATCGTACTCCCATCTAAAAGACACTGAACTAAACTGTGCTGATTAACTGAACTGAACTGATACTAGTGGTATTGTCTAGCAGAGCTCAACTGAATTTACTGAGTTCCACTGACTGACGGAATGTACTGAGTTTTGAGGACTGACTGAGAATACTAAAGTTACTGAGATTACTGAGCCATAGAAATTACTAAGATTTCTGAGATTTTATGAGTCATATGACTGACTGAGTTCTATAGATCAAAGCTTGACTGAGGAGATCATGAAAATATGACATGACTCTAGGCACATATCTAAATGTTCGGGTACAAGTACCCCCAAGACTCGATGAGAAGAAACTGACATAGCATGGCTTACTTGAACACATTACCAATAACATAATTCATAATTCATATGTTGAATCACTTCATCAAATATGTGATATGCATAAGCTTGTACATACATGGGGATTTCATGATATCATACTAGTTGGGCATTCTTCCTTCATCTAGGCATTTAATTATACACATAATAGGCATAGAATGTGTAAACAAAATTATACATTAATCAAGCATCATGATTCATCTCTAATTTCATCATCCAAGGATTTTAATCCTAGGTTTGCATGAATCTACATCATTACTAATCGATTACATATGCAATTTATCACCAAACATGGATTAGAATGCAATTAGTCACTATCAACATGAACAAGAGCAATCCAATCATGAAATTCATAAACAAAATCCATAACTTGACTTTGGAATAGAGATTCTTGGACTTCATGGATGAAAAGAGTCCATGAATGAACACTATGCATACCTCATCTTGTGATTCTAAGAAGATTGACGGAGAGATTCTTGAATTTTAATGGTGAATTCCCTTGGAATTGAACCTTCTATGAAAACCCTAGGGCTTGTTCTTGAGTGTTTTTGGAGAGAAATTGAGTATAAGCTGCTGAATTATGGCCAATTATCATATTATAAGGCTTATATAGGATGGAAAATTGACCCTTTTAACCCTAGGACACATCTTTAATTTCTGAGAAAATTTCCTGGTTTTCATCCTTGGCATAACACGCCACTATCGTGCTAAGTCACTGAAAAGTGAGAAATGGGAAATTGCACGATGGTGTGATACAGAGCTATCGTGTTGCCACCTTGTCTATGACCTGGATTTTGGCACGACACGCCACTATCACAGAGCAAAAATGGAAATTGACAATTTCTATTCGAGCTATCTCTGTGACGCGCTGAAGGCTCAGGTGATACACTGTCTCGCTAAAAAGGCTTTAAATCTTCACTCGGGTGTCAGATTTGGGTGAATTTGGTATAGATGGAAATCTTATTCTATTCCCACATGATAAAAGTATAAAATATTTAAAATAACACGCGTACAAAAGTAGATTCATCTTTCAAATAAAACTTATAACATTCTTGGGGAAACTTTTCAAGCTAGGAAAAGTATGGGGTATTACAGTACATGATATTGGTGTCTAGTGAAGTATTTTTCATCTATGCTGAGACTTTTATGTCCAATCTTTGGGAGGCTATAGGGTTCTATCCTAGAAGGATGACATATGGTTATCAATAGATGCTAATGGGACTTAGGCATATTTTTCCAAAGCTTCAGAGCAACGTTGAACTAGGGAATTAGAGATCAACATCGTAGATCTTTACCGTTCACTAGCGGATTTGGGGCCTGCCCAAGCTCTGTAGAGTTTCTGACTACTTTAGCCTAGTAAGATTAACATTATTGTTTTTGAACCTTTTTATATATATATCTCACGGCCAAAGAAGAGTTTTGATTTATCGAGCAGTTCTCAGGACAAAGTTGGATTTATTGGTGCTCCATAGTGTTCCTTATTAATTTAAGAGTATGAGATTGGGTTTCTTGAGCAGGCCATACATATTTCTATAATATATCCTTCAGAGCATGAGATGGTATGTGGGTTTATTAGAGGATTTTATTTGTCACTCTATTTAACATTGAAGCCTTTGATAGCAGTTGGGTATCGATTCTCTTATATTGTTGACCAGGTGAGGGACACACAAAGAACATGTATTTAAACTTATGGAGGTTGTGGTAAGAGGTCTATCATTAACACAATTCTATTGGTATTCCATCCAAGGGGAGGATCTTCTTGATGGGGTTCAGTAATGTGTCATGATTGTAAGGCACTTTCAATGTTTAAAATTGGAATATATGTAAGTACTTAGGTTTGTTTTGTTAGATATGACGTGTTTTTTTTATTTTGCATGAAATTGGGTTTTTGAGCTTAAGAAAAGAAAAAGAGTTGAAGTGTGCAGAAAGGACTACTTACGAGACCACCTACGAGCTATACGTACCACTTATGACCACCGTAAGTGGCCTCGTAAGTATTTGAGAAGGTGGTTCTGAGAACCTGATAACTGAAGTTTGTTCAAGGTGGTTCTGAGAACCTGATAACTGAAGTTTGTTCTAACATTAACGAAAGGTTACCTATAACACGTAATTTCTACTTACGTGCATTGTAAGTATCCACGTAAATCAAGTTCTAAGATGTTGAAGTTTGATAAACTGAATGACACCTATAATGAGCTCACTTATGGGTCGTAATTACCACTTACACCTCATAAGTTCCTTTGTAAGTGGTACTCCTATAGAATAAAGAATTTTTGTGACTTAGGACCTACTAGGTGGCCCGTAAGTACCACTTATGGCCCATAATTTGTTCTGTAAGTGCTTATTGACCCTCTAATTTTCCCTGTTTCTTTCGATTAGGATTTTTAGGGTTATGATATAAACTATAAATACCCTTTTGATGTTTTTATATTATTTTATGCACTCTTTAAATTCACAAACATATATTGTTTCTAAGATTTGACTTTTTATCTTGGAAAGCTTTGTTCTTGATTTTACGGTTGAGTATTAATTTGAGATTTTGCGTTTTGTTCTTCCATTATTGTGAGATTAGTTCTATGCTTTATTTGATGAATTCCATGGATTTTCTTATAAACATGAGCCTCTAAACCACATAACTAGGGTTGTGGGAACCTTGGTAGAATAACAAAGTAGAGGAAGTATGAAGTCATTCTAAATCAGTGTTTATGCATGTCTTGTGATCTTCTTCGATTTAAATATTTTCTTAACTACTGCAGAAGTTAAGGACTCTCCTGTATTTGATATTATCTTCATAAGAGAGGCGAAGAAGAGGAAAACAACATTACTATACTAATTCAAGGCTACCAACCCTCGTCTAATTAACATGATACCCATAAAGAGATAGTTGATCTTGATTCATAAACAAGGGTTAGTAAGGCGACACTCTGAGACTCATAAGGTGAAGAGTGAAATTTACCAAGGCGTTCATAAGATAGTTGGTGATACTTATCTTATCAGATTCTGCAAGCAGGGCATTAAGATAATCAGATTGAGCTCTATAAGTCTAGGGATTTAAGATGACTGGGGGAACACAATCCTAGTATTCATCTCAAAAAGCATCCAAGACATGTTACTACATTCTTATTTACTACAAAATTCTCCTATTTACTTTTCTTCATTTTTGACAACATTAACAAGTTTATGAGACATATTCGGCCAATTCCCTATAGGTTCGACCCCAAACTTTGTTGGGTTACTATAATTTGATAGAGACCGCATTACACTTTTTGTAGGTGTAGTTACTAAATTTTAGCACCATTGCCAAGGAATATAGTTATGGATTGACTTATTGAAATTTTTAAGGTTATTTTTCTTTACTTTTGTATATTTCTTTGAGTTTACACCGGTGTATGCCCAGCACTAGGAATCAAGGCAATCCCTTAATCATATTTTATCAAGATCTGGATAAAACAGATTAATAAAATCATAGAATAATGGAACACATTAGTGAATCTTATCATGAGGAGCGTCAAGATGATCCACATATTTTGAATTCCCCTTTACCGCATAGTATTAAAGAGACATCCGAGGAAACCACTTCTCGATTATTAGCTAAAAAAATGCAAGGAGAGATGTGGCTGCCCATCTTGCAGCCCAAGAGGAGAGATTAAGACTAAAAGCAGAGGATGGATTAAAACTAGATATAGGTAAAAGGGATAGAGCTTAAGTACTCCTATCTTTTCAATACTTTCTAGTATATGAAAATCAAGAATAAGACATCGAGTATTTTGACCCTATTGAGATAGGAGCTATCATTTTTCCTAAGTTTCCCTAAGGAGTGACGCTCGATATTACAGGTGTTATTATTTAGCTGCATAATCTGTAGGGCATGTCCCGACATTTTATTGATTTTTGATTTTGTAGAGGCTTTGTTGGAACATTATGGACTTTAGTGGTTTGGTGGTTTATTGGTTTTCTGAATGATGATGAAAACATACACATTATGAACTTTGTGAGAATTCTCACTTCATATAATATACCAGGAATGAGTCAGGAAGCTTTGAGACTCAGGTTGTTCCCATTTTCTCTGACTAAAAAAGCAACATTATGGCTAGGGTAACTACCTCGTGGGTCCATCACTAATTAGAACTAGTTGTAAAAATAGATCTTGGACCATTTTTTTCCACTTTCTGAAATTCTACAATTAAAGGATGAAATTTATAACTTTATGTAATTTCATTTAGAACCATTATACAAGACATGGTTGTAGTTCAAAAAGATATTTATGATGGTGCCCAGCCATAGAATTTTAGGGTGGAATTTGCTTGAAATAATTTATAGAGTCCTGAATGTGAACACCAAATCTATTGCGGATACTATTATAGATTGAGCTCTCACGAGCCATCATTGGGACAAAGCTTCAAAAATCTCAGAATGAGACACTAATACTATTCGAGGGTGGCATACTCAGGAGGCAGATAGAGAAGTCAATAATTATGCTATTTGTGCTTCCAATGAGCAATGAATTATAGATGATTAGTGGCGCAAGAGGTTGTATAGTTGAGGATGAAGATTGGGATACTAACTAAATAATTCTCAATAATGAATTTAAAAAAAGGTAAATCCAATGGGTGCACAAGGTAAGGATCTAAGGTTATATGATTCTGATGTTGATGAAGAGGCAAAATAATTGGACAAAGAATTAGTGGGTTTTCGAGCAAGGAGATAAGGGTCTAATCAAGACACTTGGAACTTTAGGAAAGGGAATCAAAGTCGAATCTAGTATGGGGCCAGACATAGTTATCAAGACAGAGAAGAAGATAGTGATTGGAGATAAAAAGGATGATTACAAGAAGAAGATTAGTGCTTATGTTCCAGGAAGAAACTAAGATTTTAATTAGACTATGAAGGCATTTCTTTCTAAGTTGGTGAAGGGTTTGGAAAATCAAAAGAGCTTCCTTAAGGATATTAAGGCAAATATTTTGGGTTTTACCAAGAAAGTGAATCGTATACTACTTGAATTAAACAACTAAAGCAACAATTTGGTCAAATGTTAGCTACTTTGAATTGTTCCAGTCGGGCACCCTTCAAAGTAATACTATGCAAAGTCCAAAGAGTGATAGTCACTATTTGTCCATCACCATTTTTTGTGGTAAGGCAACCATTGATCCTCTTATTCCTGTAATTGATAAAACTCGAGCTAATGGTGTGGATGTTGATGATGCACCCAAAGAGGATCCCAAAAAGTTGGTGACTAGTGGTGAGTCATCACAAAAATCAATGAGTGTTGATAAAAGAGTTATGAAGGATAAGGATAAGGGGAAGGAAGTCGAGCCTGTATTGAAGACCATTTCATTATCTCAATAACTTTTCCACAGAGAATAAAGAAGAAGTAAGAGAAAGAGAGGTATCAGAACTTATGATTTATCTTAAAGAAAGAGTCTATTAATATTTCTTTTATGTAAGAATTGGAGTAGATGCCAGTCTATGCAATGTTAATAAAAAATTTGGTTACTAAGAATCAGAAATTAACTTTTAAGCTAGCTAATAATGTAAACCATTATAGTGTCGTTGCTTCCCGATCATTGGTAGTGAAGAAGAAAGATGCCAAAGGATTTACTATTCTAGGTACTATTAGGTCCTTTAACTTTTGCTCATGCATTGTGTTACTTTGGAGCTAGTATCAATCTGATGTCGTTGGTGGTTTACCATTAGTTGGGGTTGGAGGCACCCAAAGCAACATCAATGAAGTTTTTTATAGCTAACAGCATGGTGAAGCCCATTGGTATTTTATGTGATTTATTATAAGGGTGGCCTCTTTTATATTTCTAGCTAATTTTGTAATCCTTGAATATAAGGTGGCTTCAAAGGCCTCTACTATCTTGGATATGGCCTTCCTAGATATGGGTAGGGCATTGGTTGAAGTTGAGTTTGGATAGATAAATTTCAAACTCAATGATGAACAAGTGATTTTTAATGTGCGTCAACCAATGAGGCATCCAAAAGATATGCTGGTGGTGTGTTTAATAGATACTATCAATGATGATGTATTGACTATACATGATCATAAACTTTAATAGAGATTGAATTGATGAATATGATGATATGGTAAGAGAACTCAATGGTAGAGTTTCTTATTATTATTCTCCAAGGAAGCTAGATCTTGATTTGAAGAAAGGAGCAACTTCATTAGCTCGTCCATCTATTGAGGAGCCACCTGTCTTGGAATTAAAGGCCCTCCTATCTTGCACTTTGAATTTTTGGGGGTTGACAATCCATTGTCATTCATTATTTATAATTAGTTATTAGAAACACTGGTTGAGTCATTGATCTTTGTATTATATAGATTCAAAAGGGATATCAAATGGACTATTGCAGACATTGTGGGGATTTCACCCAAAAATTATACTCATATAATTTATCTTCAACCGAATTATATTTTTAGCATCAAGTACCAATATATATTGAAACCTCTTATACAGGAGGTATTAAGAAAGAGATCATAAAATGGTTAGATGCAAAAGTGGTTTACCCTATTGCAAATAGCAAGTGGATCAACATAGTTTAATGTGTACCAAAGAAGGGTGGGATCACTGTGGTCCCAAATGACAAGATTGAGTTAGTGCCTATGAGACTAGTTACTGGATAAAGAGTATGCATAGACTACAAAAACTTGAATACTTGGACTCAAAAAGCTCATTTTTATATGTCATTTATGGATCATATGCTTGAAAGACTTGCAGATAGGGGTTGGTACTATTTTATTGATAGGTATTCGAGATACAAATAGATTTTTATTGATCATGAATACCAAATGAATACTACTTTTACTTGACCATATAGTACTTTTACATTTAAAAGGATACTCTTCGGACTGTGCAATGCTCCTGCCACCTTTTAGTGATGCATAATGTCGATTATCTCTGATATGGTAGGATAAATTATTGAGGTATTCATGGATTATTTTTTGCTTGTTGGGGACTCTTTTGATGATTGTCTATCCCATTTGGACAATGTACATCAAAGATATGAGGAGTGTAGTCTGGTTTTAAATTGGGAAAAGTGCTATTTTATAGTGAAGGAAGGAATTATTCTCGGACATAAGATTTTGAAGATGGGTATTGAGGTCAACATGGCCAAGATAAAGGTGATTGAAAAATTACCTCCACAACTTTTAGTCAGAGGTATTAGAAGTTTCTTAGGTCATATTGGGTTGTATAGGAGATTCATCAAGGATTTCTCTAAAATAACTAATCTATTATGCAAGCATTTAGATAAGGATCTGAAATTCATGTTTGATGATGCATGTCTCTCAAGGTATTGGAGTACCTTAAGGAGCAATTTATCTCGGCTCCTATTATTATGTCTTCAGACTAGTCCTTAACTTTTGAGGTGAAGTGTGATGCTAACGGTATGAATTTGGGAGCTGTCCTAGGAAAATAATGTGAGAAGATCCTTTACCCCATCTATTATGATAGTAAGGAATTAAACCCTATGCGGAATAATTATACAATCACTGAGTAGGAGTTACTTATGAAATTTACTAAATTTCCTATTTTATAGGGTGCAAATTAATAGTTCATACTAATCATGCAACATTGAGCTATCTTAGGTTTAATAAAGTTTCTAAACTAGGGTTGATACATTGGGTCATCTTGTTGTAATAATTTGACTTTGTGGTGAAAATCAAAAGGACACTAAGAACCAGGTTGTTGGTCACTTATCTTACCTCGAGGAGGAGGCAATATTGAATTTAGTGGATGAGCTTGATATAGATGATAATTTTCTAGATGAGTAGGTATTAGCAGTATCTAAAGTCTTAATCCTCTTATTTTTTATTAATTTTTCAAACTTTTTGGCATGTGATCTTATTCAAAAAAAATTATCATTTCAGCAGCATAAGCGGATTATGTATGAGTTGAGGAAGTTTTTCTAGGATGAGCCTTTTCTCTTTTGAATTTATACAGGTGGATTTATTCAGAGATATAAACCTGAGGTGGAGATGATGAGCATCCTTGAGGTTTGTTATTCATTGCCAGTTCTGGCTCATCATGGTAGTAGCCGCATATCCCATAAAATTTTGTAGTCTGTGCACTATTGGCTAGATATTTACAAGGATGCTTATGATTTTGCTCAAGCTTGTAATTAGTGTCAGTGGCAAGGTAACATTTCAGAGAAACATGAACTCACCTTGACACCTATCTTGGATTTAGTGTTTTTTAATATGTGCAGAACTGATTTAATTGGTCCATTTGTGAGCTCTTTTATGATAAAGTATATTCTAGTGGCAGTTGACTATGTTTTGAAGTGGGTGAAGGTGGTTGTAGTTCCCAACAATGAGGGTTGCAGTTTAACTACATTCTTGAAGAAGGACATCTTTTCTCAAATTGGCACCCCATGTGCTACTATTAGCGATGGTGGGTCCCACTTTTGTAATTGTCTTTTTAAGGCCCTACTTAAAAATTTTTCTGGAAAGCACAAGGTGGTAACATTTTACTATACATAAATGATTAAGCCAATTGAATTCTCCAATTTTGAGATCAAGTCTATATTAGAAAAGACTGTGAGTGCCAATAAGACTAATTGGTCAAGAAAGTTAGACAATGGTCTATGGGCATGATAAGTATCTTTTAAGACCCCCATAGGTGCCTCTCCATATCAGCTTTAATACGGTAAGGCATGCCACTTTTTGGTTGAACTTAAGCAGAAGTCATTATAGGTATTAAAAAGGCTAAATTTGAGTAGCATGATGCAACTAATTTGGGATGAGCAAGGTGAATAAGTTGGATGAATCCTAGATTTGAGCTTATGAGAGTTTATCTCTATTCAAAGAATAGATAAAAATGTATCATGACAAGAAGATAGAGAAAAGGTTGTTTGAGCCCGATGATATGGTCTTGTCATAGAATTCAAGACCTTGCTTATTTCCCAGCAAGGTGAAGTCTACATGGCGTGGACCATTCACAATTTTTAGGGTGTTCCTGTATGGCGATATTGAGTTAAAACATGATGGTAAATCCTCGTTCAAGGTGAATGGGCAGCGTTTCAAGCACTATATGGGAACTACTAATGAAGTAAAAATGTGTGTTGATGTAAGCTTTGGTGAAGTCTGAGTAGCCAAGGCAATCGAGTCATGTTGTGATGTTAAATTATGTTATTTATGGGAGGTGACTCATGGACTTTATTGGTGAAGTCTGAGTAACCAACATATCCACATCGCACCGAAAAGTTTAACCAAGAGATGTTGTTTTCATTTTTGTAGGTGTAAAGCATGAGGAAATACCTGGAATATTGTAAAAATTTCAAAATTTAGAAAATCCCATGTAAGGGGTCTTATTGACCTACTTATGGGGGCCATAAGTCCCACCAAATTTAGGTAAGTGATGTAGTAGATGTCCGAGTGAAATTCTAAGAATTTTGGGGTCTTTGAACTTTTACTTATGCACCAACTTCTGGTGGAGACCAAAAGTTTAGAGGGATATAAATTTTTTTGGCCACTTACTGGCTGTAAGTGGCTGAAAAAACCAATGGCCAAGACTTTGAAATCTGGTTGGACCCTAGTAGATTCGACCTGCTCGGGCACACCAATGTTCTTAGAAACCCTATACTCAGTCAAAATTCCCTACTTTCTCAGATTTTGTAACTTCACTCTTAATTTCAAACTCTCCACCTCCCTATTAACTCCATAAAAGGCAAGAATCTCTTATAGTTCCATCATTTGCCTACACAAAAGATCAGAGTTAGGGTTTTATAAAGCTTATTCAACTTTCTGGTTCCATCATCTACAAACTTAGGTAAAATTCTTAGATCCTACTGTTATGCATGGTTTTATTAGTAACTTTAGTTGGTATGTAATATTTTCCCGATAATAGAATAAAACTCAAGAATCTTGATAGTTAGGATCCTAGAATGGTTATAATTTGAATTTATTGCATTGTTCTTGATTGAGACATCTATGATCATGTCCTATACAGAAGTACAAGTTGAAAAAGTAGATGAAAACCAAAATTTCTTATTTATTACCGTTGAATTTGAACTT
The DNA here is from genome assembly GCF_002878395.1 of Capsicum annuum. Lineage (NCBI taxonomy): Eukaryota > Viridiplantae > Streptophyta > Magnoliopsida > Solanales > Solanaceae > Capsicum > Capsicum annuum. Next base: position 69,362,550 of record NC_061122.1, on the reverse strand, counting down.
CATAAATCTTATTGTGTGGGAATTTGGACTTTAAATAAATTATGTCAGGATGAAATATTTATGAAAAATTATGAGCCACACAACTGGCACTTATTGGCGGTAAGTGCAATCATAGGTGTCAAACCAGAAGTCCTGAAGTTTCAGAGCTTTGTCTGACCCTTATCGGGGTACCTATGACCCCCGTAAGTGGCCCTTACACACCATAAGTGGGGTCGTCAATGCCCTACCTTGGGTGTTCTGATTTTTTTTTCAAATTTTTGTTCCCTTCTTCTATTTTAAGAACTAATAACTACTCTTCCATGTACCATGGCACCAAAAGCATACCAGAAGAAATTAGTTCAATAAAGGCTCTAGGATGAGTCCTCTAAGCATAATGGCTCAGTAGAAGAGTACTCGGTTAGCCCAAACAGAACTTTATCACCATGATAGTCCAGGGGCCACACTTAGAGTCAGGATACAACTGCAAGAGTTATGGCTTCACTAGGCCACCAACATAGATTCTGGCAAGGACTCAGCCCGTACCACCATAGGAAAGGGCAAATAATCAGCCCACTCAAATAAAAAATTTGAGTTAAACACCACCACTCTCGTCCTAGTTTGACAAGGATGATGATGATGTAGAAGATAATGAGGAGGAGTCAGGGTCAAAAATGAGGTTTGAGTCTAGATCAATTTTTGGTTTGGTAGACGAAGAGGATGTGTACTTCCCCTATTTTTAGAAAGGGTAAGGATGCATCCAATTTAGTGAGTGAGTCGACATCAGTTGTACCCAAGTTTAAGGAGGGTACATCTCAGGTGCCATTACAAATTTTACTATCATCAGCACATGACACACCTCCAACTGTATGGGATACTTAGCCTCTTATTCCATCACTGACTGCTCTTTTATCTTTCTCTTCACACTTTTCGTTTGTGCTAATAGCTAAGATAAACCTAAGATACTGTATAGATGGGATGCAACATATTTATGAGAGAGTTAGACACATCACAAAGATAGGTCTACCAATGAGGAGTATTACTACTGATAAGAGGGTTGACTTGACTGGGCTAATAGGGGCACAAGACATGTGGGCCTCATTTGAGCAATATCAATAAGGGTAGATATCTGTGCCCCGATGTTCTTATAACCTAGCCTTGTTAAGGAGTTCTATGCTTTCTATGCCTAAACAATCTACTTAGACACTCTATGAGAGGGTAAAGGAGTAGAGCAACCTTTTTTGGAGTTAGTTTGTGGTGTCGGAGTAGACATATTTGTGATGTCAATCTATTGAATACTATTAGGGATAGAGTATGTAGAACCAACATTTACTACAAAGTTTAATTTTAGGATGAGACTTGTATAGGACAAACTCACTATGAAGATATTGACTTCAGATAATAGAGGTTTGACTTGGCTTGGTGGATAGCCATATAAGTATCTGACTTGGGCTTTAATGGTAAGCGGGAGATAAATAAAGCATCACTATATTTTGTGGAAAAACTTTGGTGGACATTGGTATAATTTAGACTATGTCTGACTATATCAGACAACGTCTTTACATGGGATAGATCTGCACTTGTTGCAGTTTTACTTTTGGGATATGAGATAGACTTTGTGGCACTGATCCAATTGGAGATTCCTACCTATGATTTCGGTGAGACCATTAATCTCCCTTTTCTTTGCCTTTTCCAGTCATTGTGTGAGGTAGTAGGAGTGTTAGATATACTTGATGTTGATAGGAGGATTGATTTGATGAGCATAGAGGAAATTAGTTTGATAAAAGATCTGGCTAACTCGATCCTTACACAGAGAGCTCAGCCACCTCCAACTATGCTTTTGGCCTATTTTGAGAGACTACTAGTTTTGAGAAAGGCTGTTAATAGGCCAAAAATTAGTGATGATTTTGAGATGGGTTAACAGTATGCTGAGCCTGAGGTTGCTACTGAGGGGGAAGAGCCCCCAACTATATCTACTTTATCCTTGACTTCTAATTTTGAGCTGAATGAGGTATCCACTGTGCCTCCTTACCTCACTTCTACTAGAATTATTGGGTCACTACAAGATTTTTTATGGCATTTGTTTGAGCAACGATATAAGATAACATCCCGTCTTACTGATATAGAGACTCAGTTTGCTGTATTATATGCACAGATCTGGCCTTAGGTCTGAATGACTTTAGAAAATATCAAGGCTTGGGTGAGAGCTGAGATGAGGGCTTAAATGATGTAGTATACTAGGGAATTGCATTCCTAAATTGATTCTTTTCAGGTTATGGTGTTTAAATAGTTTAAAGACGTACATGCTCTAGATCTATCTAGGTTTTGGAAGGAGATGGACACATTATGTGATGAGGTATGCTTTTTTATAGAGATCCAGGTTTTTTTCATTTCCTCAATTATCCCCTCATTCATAAATTCATTTTCTCCACATCTATTTATGCAATTTGATCTATTTGTTGAGAAGGATATGGTCTCAATGATTGGGACCAAGAAAGATAGAGATGGGGAGTTGCAAGACCCTACCATACCATAAGATTAGTCCCTAAAAATGTCTACTTATGAGTCTATAGTGTCCATAATAGTGGATACACAGAGACAAGTTGATAGCATCAGGTGCATTATCTAGTTTTGCCCCACCACCACCTTTGCCAACTAAGCCTCCATATGCCCTAGATGGGGGCGAGTCTGATATGGATGCCTGGCACATCCAAGGTAAGTCTTCCTACCATATTTTGTATTGTAATTACATATTAGGGACAATGTTTAGTCTTTTAGTCGGGGGTGGAGGTGTACCATAGTCAAGGATTTTTCTTGCCATGTTTCTTTTCTCGGCAGCTGTGCTATCATAGTAAAACTAGCATTTTTAGGTCGTACTGTGTTTTGTTTTGTTTTTATGTTTAACTAAGATGAATATAAGTAACCTAAGTTTAGTTGACTTATTTTATTGTGTTTAAGTGTTTTAAGAAAAAATGATACCCCACCAGGAAGTTTGTTTTGAATTATGTGATTGCTTATATGTATGACCACTATGAATCTTTTTATGAAATAAGGATTAAGGACAAAATAATCATAGTTAGAAGTTGCATGAACTAGATAGGTAGTAGTTCGTGATACAACCGTATACTATATGTGAGAGATGCTTATCTGGTTCCCTTTATGCATTAAATCTAGAAGTTAACCGATTAGTCTTGCCTAGGTTGTAGGATAGTCGATTAGGAAAGGATCATAGGTCATTCTTGATTAGTCCACTCTTAGCCTATGACAATCCAAATAAGAATAAGTATCCCTTGAACCCTGTTTGAGCCTATATAGACCTATTTTCTTATTTTCACCTTTCACCTTCACAGCTTAATACAATGAACCTTTTTTGGCCTTGGTCCCTCCTTGGAAATTTTGCATCTCAACTTAGGGAAATCGCCTAAGTTGAGTGTGACTATCATAAGGGTGCATAGTTAGAATTGGGTATAAATAATGGTTTTAATAGGTGAAAAGAAAATAGAATTGGGTATGGTAAAAAGAAAATGGATAGTGAAAAATAAAATTAAATAAGTGAATAGGAAAAAAAGAATAAAAGAAACCACACCCAACCTGAAAAGCAATAAATTGAAAAAGAAGGAATAAAGAAGTGGACCCTAATGTAATGTAGTTTCAAGGAGGGTTAGTCACTAATGTCATAAATGAACCATACCAGTCCCCAAGCCTACATTACCAGTTGTATAAAGTCCTATAGTGATCCGTGTTCGACTATTTGAAAAATTAAGGTAAACAAAATAAGGGAAAGTCTATGGAATTCTATGCACATTTATTTAAACTTCTTTTGTGAGCGTGAGTGTCTTATTATCTTCCCCTATTGACATTCATAATTTTATTGTGAGAGTTAGACTTCTTTTTTTTAGGGTACATGGGTTGTGTTTCTCGCTTCTTATTAGTTCGGGTAGTGTAATTTGTACATATGCTTGACTATTTGTTGAATGTATTGCCTTACCTTAATTCCTTTGTGTTGCATTATTGGGCTGCATAGATCCACATAATTGGTTTTGAAATATTAACAATCAGAGAAGGTAATAGTTTTTGAGATGAAATTAAAGTTGACTGCCATAGGTACCTTAGGTTTCTCTTGGTTAAGCATCATTGTATTATTTTGTTATGTGTTTATTTCCCGAGTACATACAATCATTCTAAGTTGAGGGTGTTGATATGCCATGGTTTAATGGATCTTTTGATGCTTAAAATTGGAAAATATGCAAGTAGTTAGGCCTATTTTTTTAGATATGATGAGTTTTTGTGTATGTTTTTGAAGTATACAAGGTTTTTGGAGCTTAAGAGAAGGGAAAAAGTAAAAGTGTGCAAAAGAAACTACTTACAAGACAGCCTGCTAGCGGTAAGTGCCACTACAACCATTATAACTGGCTTCGTAAGTATAGAGAATATGGTTTGGAAAAACTAAAATTTTAAGATTATTCCGATATTGATTAAGGGTTACGTACAACACATAAGTTCTACTTACATCCATTGTAAGCAGCCACGTAAGTTCAAGGAAAGGGAGTTTTAAGAAATTGAATTATCATAAATTATCTGATGATAAGGTCACTTATGTGATGTAAGTACCACTGACACCTCATAAGTAGCTTCGTAAGTGGAACTCCTATAGTATGAAGAATTTTTGTCACTTACAACCCTCTAGGGGGTCTGTAAGTACCACTTACAGCCCATAAGTGGTTCCATAAGTGACCATCGACCCAGTTTTCCCTATTCGATTTGGTTAGAATTTTTAGGGTTCTGATGTAAACTATAAATACCCTTTTGATTTTCTTGTATTAGTTTACACACTCTTCATATTCACAAACATATATTGATTTTGAGATTCAACTTTTGATCTTGGAATCCTTTGTTCTTGATTTCACGGTTGAGTATTAGTTTGATATTTAGGCTTCATTCTTCAATTATTGTGAGATTATTTCTATTCTTTCTATTCTTTCTTTTATGAGTTCCATGGATTTTTTTGCAACCATGAGCAGCTAAACCACCTAACTAAGGTTGTGGGCATCCTGATAGTAAAATAAAGTAGAGAAAGTGTCATCATTTAGCTTTTCTTGCAACCTACCAGTTCTATATAGGTAGCATTTCAGACTATAAGAGGCTCTCAAATCAACTATGGTGATTATAGTGGGAAAATTTCTCATCAAACCTTGCAGAGTTGTCTGCATAAATTTTTAGGCCATGGCAGTCTTTCTAGATCAGTCGATACAGTACCTCAAAGTATTCTAGAAGCTTGTTATGGCAGGATTGATGAAACACCTAAGTTTTGGCCCTTGAAAATTTCTTGAGCTTTAAGCTTACTGCCTTGGTAACGACTCACCCTACGATTCATAGGGTATCGGTACGGGTCCTAGAGATGAAGTTGTAACCAAATAAGAAAGTAGGTGGCTAAGTTCTGCTCTGATTACTTGTGTTTTACTATGAGTCGTAAGGACATTTTATGAATCATGAGTGCAACTCGTAGAGTTTCCAGTGTTTAACCTAATTGGGTTCTTTATTGACTACAATTGGACCCTATGAGTCGTAGGGTCTTATTACGAGTTGGTTGGTTGAGTCATAAGGTCAGTAGTGGGTGGTGTCCTAGAGATTTCCTAGTTTTAACTCATGGTGATAAGTCATAAGGAGTGGTTATGAGTTAATGGATGACTCGTAGTCAAAGCTGACCCTTTTTCCAGCTTTTATGTTAAGGGCATTCTGGACATTTCCCCTCTTACTCAAATTAAAACCAATATCTAATAACCTCTTTAGGGTACCATTATCCCTAAAAAATTTATCAATGTAAATCCTTAAATACTCTCAAATCCTCAAGTTCAAGAACACTTAAGGTTTGCAAGAGGTTAATAAAATAGGGCTTTCAAGGGTGATTTATCTCTGAACATCTCACTATTTCAGGAATGTTACACTTTCCTCATTGTTAATTTGTTAAATGCATGTGTTTTAAAGTATTGTTCCTGAGATGTTTTTGATGATTTTGAAACAAAGGTTAGGGGTTTGAAATGCTTATTGTTGAACAATGTTTTCCCATGGTTTAATTACGATTATTCATGCTTTAATTATGGTTTCGGACTTGTGGGTCCATGGGTATGGTAAATAAACTAGAGAATTATGATTTTTCCAAACTTGTAACTTTTGAAATGGTTATGACTCCAACCCCATAGTGTGAAATTGGTTTTGAGTTATGAGAATTATGGGAATTTGTAAAATTGAACTAGTCTTGAACTATTTCATGATATAAAAAGGTATTTGAAACACAATGGTTTGATTTAATGAACAAAGAGAGTTAGTGTTCCCCACCTTGTATTAATGAACAAAGGGAGTTGTTTTTCCTAAGTTAATGAAAAATTATTTTGGTATGTCATTTTTACCTTGCAAGTGTAGTTGGTATAATGATACGACCAATGTATGCCTTAATGAGAAATATGGTTCATGAATATGATTGTGTGATAAATATTTTAGTTGGGATCTAATAAGAGTTGTGTAGCTGAGATATGAAAATGGAGGTCCAAGTGACCAATACTGGAAAGCGCGTTAGCTGGTCCAAGGGTCGTTATGGCTTGAGGGTTCGAGTCCCCTTACCTGTGACCAAGTTGTACAAATCCACCTTATTGTTATTATTATTATTAGAGTGTTTGAGTCCCCCATATCATATTTTATGATTGGGTGCGTAAGTCACCTTAGTGTATGATTAGAGGGTTTGAGTCTCCCGTGCATATATATGAGATTATTCTTCAGTTCGTGCAACTACACACTTGGGCCCGACCAAGGGGGTAAGCATTGGGGATTATATATCCTTTGGATACTATTATATGATGGTTGAGCTACACTATCAAGGCTAAAGATTTAAGTGCATGTTAAGCCATGTTTCCTATCCTGACATTTTATAGGTATATGTATATGCATTTGATTATGTGCATTGGATTTGAATGATTTGAGACTATTGATCATGGCATTATTTAATCTTTAATATTAAGTTGCATTGTAGTGTTCACCCTGCTAACCTTCTTCGGACTCTCTATCCCTACGTAATGTAAGATTTGGCCATACCTTTACTTCTTTTGCTTAGTGATTGTGGATTCATAGTGAGTCGACTTGAAGTGGTGAGTTTCCATGCTTCAGAAGGCTCCATTTCAGGATTTTATTTTTCTTTTGAGTTATAGACTATTGGATACTATTTTTGGCTATAGTCAGGGGTATGTCTAGACAATTTACTAATATTTAATTTGGTAGAGAGTTAGTTGGACAACTGTGAACTTGTGATGGTTTGGTTTTACGTTGGTTTGGTTAGACTCATATCATAATATCTTAATTTTTTATTTCTCTTATCTTATTATATATTTGTAATTCATTCGACAAGGGTGTAAGGTGGTTGATAGTTTAGGTGTTGGTGGTGGTGTCTAGTCCTTATTGGACTTGAACTACCCATCACGACCAAACCCTGCTTCAGGTTGTGTCAAGGTGGTATCATAGCCTAGGTTCATAGTCAATTGGGTGTCCATAAATCCTTCAAACATAGTCTCTTTTATGGGTGTGAAGCACGCCACACTTATAAGGGAGAAACTACAAGGCATTTAGGAATATTTTCCTTTCTTGTTGTTCTGTTTTGAGCTATAAAGTCTAAGGTCTTTCATCCCCTCTAATTCCTATGAGTTTGTTTTTTAGATTATGCCTTTAAGAAGATTTGATGCCTGTGGCAACACTTCTGTACTATATAAAGAAAAAGTGGATGGAGCTCATCCAACTCTAAGAGTTTAAACCCGATCTAGGGTCACTACTTTTGATTGCCCTGAGGGAGCTCCATTGGCTCCCCTATTCCTCCTTAGGAACCTCAAGTTGATGTGTCTAATGCTGAGCTTTGCAAGTTGATCCATTTGCTTACCCAGTTAGTTACCTCCAAAACTAAGTTTGTAGCTTTTGTTACTTCATCTTCTGAGGCCATAAAGGTTGGCTAGTTTATGAGGTTTGGTCCTCTAACTTTTACTAGTGTTAAGGTTGAGGAGGATACTCAAGGTTGTATAGTAAATATAGATAAGATCTTCTGGGTTATGCATGTTGTGGATGTTAAGGGTGTGGAATTTACTGCCTATCAATTTACGGATAAAGAATACCAATGGTGGAGATCCCTCCTTATATAAAAACCCTAAATTATTCTTTAAATACTTCAGCCTAATTATGGAAAAAAATCATAGATTGTAGTATTTTTCTCGGACAGGTAACGACATCTGTGATGCCTTATCAGGAGTCTGATAACTTATCAGAAATATTGGTATCTCCTTCTTAAGTTTTGGCACTTCTTATTTAAGGATGGCGATGAAACCTGATGGCTTATCATATAAGTGATGACATATCAGAAATATCATCACTTTGTCACTCCAAATCTAATTCTCAGCCTAAGCCTGACGGCAATCCTGATGGCTTATCACACTTCTGATGGCTTATCAGATGATGTCATCACTTAGTTCAACTGAACTCTATTTTTTTCTAGGTTGACGGGAACTCTAATAGCCTATCAAAGAGCTAATGACTTATCAAAAATGTCGTTAGCCACACTTTCCTTCTATTTGCATCAGAATTCATCTCTTTCACCTCCATTATTTTGGGTTCTCTTGCATCTTGACTTATACTGCAAAATCAAGGATAACACAATCAAAAATGACAAAATTTGCTTAAGACCTTGTAATTATTTAGAGTTAAAAGCTTCAAATATGTTAGCATCTTCTCACACATCATGGTATTATCCTACTCATGATTTAGAGTTATTAGCGTTTGTGTTGGGTTTGAAAATATAGCAGTATTATTTGTATGGAGTCCACGTGGATATCTTTTCAGACCATTAGAGTCTACAATATATTTTTACCTAGAAAAACCTTTATATCAGGCATAGAAGATGGCTTGAGCTTTTTTAGAATTATGATATGAGTCTTTTCCACCACCCAAGTAAGGATAATGTTGTTGTTGATGCTCTTAGCAGATTATCCATAGGGAGTTTGGCTCATGTGGATGAAGGAAAGCAAGAGTTGGTGAAAAATATTCACCACTTAGCTAATCTTAGGGTTCATCTTTTGGACTCCAAGAATGATGGTATGGTGGTGCAAAAAGTGGTTCACTTGTCACTTGGTGTGAAGATTATGGAGAAGCAAGTATTGAATCTTGTATTTTTGAAAATTAAGAATAACATTGGTAGGAAAAAGGTAGTGGCGATTAAGATTATTGGTGATGTTACTTTATAGTACCACGGAGGTTATGTGTTCTTGATGTCGACGGCTTGTGACATAGGATTTTTGTTGAGGTGCATGAGTCTTGCTATGTGTTTCATCCAGGCTCGAATAAGATATATCATGATCTCAAGTAGATCTATTTGTGGAATGGTATGATGTGGCTGATTTTATAGCCTAGTATGGTGTGTTAGCAGGTTAAGGTTGAGAACATGAGTCCTGAAGAGTTGTATCAAAAAATTGATTTGGCTGAATAAAAGTGGGAAGTAATCTATAAAAACTTTGTTACCTGTCTTCCTCGGTCTCTGAGTCAATATGATTTGATCTAGGTCATCGTGGATTAGATGACTAAGTCTGTGCACTTCTTTCCCTTACAAACTACCTTTTCGATAGAGGATTATGTAAAGCTGTATCTTCAGGAGATTGTAAAGTTGCATGGATGCCTGTTTTAATTATTTTTATCATGGCACATAGTTTACATCTTACTTTTTATGATCTTTTCAGAAAGGGTTAGGGATTAAGGTGAGTCTAAGTACTATTTTTCATCCGTAGAAGGATGGGCAAGTGGAAAGAGCTATTCAGACATTAGATGATATGCTTCAGGCCTGTGTAATTGATTACAGTGTAAATTCGGTTAAGTATCTACCTTTGGTGGAATTTTCTTACAACAATAGCTATCATTCTAGTATTAGTATGACCCTTTTTGAGGCATTGTATTATAGGAGGTAAAGATCTCCTATATTTTGGTTTAAGTTTGGTAAAGTGAACATGTTTTGTCCCAACTTTGTCTATTAGGATATGGAGAAGGTGAAGGTGATTCGTCATAGGCTTAAGTCTTCCCAAAGCTTCCACAAGTCCTATATGGATGTTAGGAGTAGAGACTTGGAGTTTAAGGTTGGGGATAAGTTTTTCCTTAAGGTATGTCCCATGAAGGAAGTAGTGAATTTTGGAAAGAAGGGGAAATTCAGTCCCCGGTATGTTGGTCCTTATGAGATTCTGCAAAAAATTGGTAATTTTGCTTATGAGTTGGAATTTCCTTCTAGATTCATGTTGGTTTATCTGTTCTTTCATGTATCCATGATGAGGAAATGCATTGGTGATCCTTCTTTAGTTATTTCTTTGGAAGGATTATATCTCACTAATTCTTTTTCTTATGAAGAGGTTTTGATTGAGCTCTTTGATAGGTAGGTTCATTGGGTGCAGACCAAGGGTATGGCTTTAATTAAGGTTCTTTGGTGTAACCATAAGGTGGAAGAAGCTACTTGGGAAGCAGATAAGAATATAAAGTCCAAATATCTGCATTTATTTCTACTCTTGGTATTCATACGAAAGTTATGCGTCTTCAACACATCTTTATTCTCTGAGTTATTTGAAGGAAATATTTATATTTTTCCTCTTTGTTTTGAACTTTGTTAAAGATTGGGAATATGTTTGACAACATAATACAAATGACTATAATGCATAGTTACCCCTACCTTGTTCATCATTCGAGGATGTATGTTCCTAGTAGGGGAGACTGAAACACCTAGTTTATGAACCTTCAAAAAAATTTCCTAGAATTCTTTTATCTGGACCTAACATGACTCATAGGTATGAGCCATATATTGGGGTATGGATAGTATGTTCAATTCGATTACTGATAAATGTTGGTTGGTGGGATGGATTTTGGTTACGGGAATGGATACGACTTAGGGCTACGAGTTGTATTGGTGGTTACAGATTGTTGGGTCCTTAAATTGATCTTAGATTTTTTACTTAGGTTGGATCTGATTTGAGTGGCTCACCATGAGTTGTAAGCTAGGGTACAAATCATACCAGGGACTCGTATGGTAGGCAGTATTCAATTCCCCAAGTATTTTATTCTACTAGGGATATGGGTCATGGATATGGATCGAATGTTATGACTATGACTTGGATTGATGAGTCATACACTGGAAAGTGTTTGATCCAAGGGTTGAGGCTTGGATGCGAATGGTGGATACCAATCATATTGGGAGGGTATGACACATGAGGGTCAGTCGTATCCCTTTGACGAGATTTTGTGCAACTTAAGTGGGGGTATTCTGGATTTTTCCATACTTATCCTAATAGGATCCCATGACTTCTAACCTACCTGGAAGGTTATTACCCTAATATTCTATTAATTAAAACATAGAAACTCTTCTTAAACACTACATAATTCTCTTTAGAGCTATTTTACATAAGAAACTAGGGTTACAACTAAGGGATCAATTTGGGGCTTATCTTGGTGATTTCATTTCGTCATCATCTTGGTTTAAGGAATGTTTCTCTTCACTTATTGGTAATTAATTAAAGCCATGGTTTATAAGATTGTTTTCATGGTTTTACTACTGTATTACTTTCACTTTCAAATATGATTTCGGGGTTTGATGTTAATTTCTTGGTTATTGTTTCCCAGAGTTTTAATTTTTCTTTTATATGCATTAATGGTGGTTTTGGATTAGATTGAATGAGAATGGTTTATTGGTAATTGGAATTGTTCTTGGTTTTATTATGCCTCCAGTGTGTTTGACAAAGTGCTTATAAAGATATGTTCATTGAGTTGACTTATTTTAATGGAACTCTTGTATGTTTTAAACTTGGTAAAGGAATTGTACGTGGTTTAAATGGTTTGGAAATGCTAAAGGTTAATTTGTTATGCTTGTGGGGAACATGAAAGTCTCCCAAGGGGTTTAATATGGTAAATGGAAGGACACTTGAAAGTCCCCTTAAAGCTATAAATGGTTGGCTATGGATAATAGTTGCAAGTAATGATTGGTATAATGATACCAATATCAACGACCTTGGTTAATTAATTGATAATGGTTTGTAAATTTGGAAATTGGTTTTAATTGGGAAATAATGGTGGGATATAGTAAAGTCGTGGAAGGCGAAGGTCTCAGGGGAACCAAAACTAGAAACTCATATTTGTCGATATGAGGTTGTTCTTGGTGACTGTGTGCATAATGTCACACTTTATTTTGGGGATGTACTAGTCATCCCATGGGATATTTCCTTGGTCATAAAGCTATACATACTAAGTCCTTTTCAGCAGCGGAAGCTGAACCCATACAGCCTGTGGGTGACTTAGGACGACAAAGCTACACAACACAAGTAAAGGTTTTAAAGGCATGATAAACCAGGTGCCTTTTCCTAGAATTGATATATATATATATAGATATTTTATTGTGTGCATATGGATGGTTTTACTTGGTTTTTATAAATGGCATTATCTTATCCTTATCTTGAGATCATGCTAGTGGTCATGCTCTAAACCCGTCTATTGGCGGTTGTATACTCATGCTATGTAGGAACTAGTCATTTAACTCATCCTACATAGTGATTGATTTAAAGATAGCATTTGGACTGAAGTGGTGAGTTTTTATCTTTTTGGAAGGCATAATTTCATGTTATGGATATTCCTATACATTTTGACTTTATTTTGGATATTGGTTTTGGCCATGGTTTAGGGTATATCCCAACTGGATTTCATTACTCTTTTTGATAGAGGATTTGTGGTACTTCTATCGGTTTGTATGGGCGGGATCGGTATTGGTGTCAGCATGCTGGCATCATCGAACATAATTTCTCACTATTTCATCATATTACATTTGGGGATTAATTATGTTTTACGAAAGTCAAACGTTATGGACTGGTTTATGGCCCTTATTTTGGTATGGTTTGGTATAGTTGGATTACTCATATGGGATGGTTATACTCGGTTGGGTTGGTCACGATTATGATCTATTACCTGAGTCAGGGCAGGCTACTAGATGTTGGGTTAGGTAATGAGGGTGGTCTCAAGTCCTGGTTGGACTTATGATGCCTATTATGACAAGATACCGGGGCGGGTCGTGTCATACCAGAACTAGCCAAAATTACTTGTATGCCCTTGCTACCCTCCTGCACTTTGAGGCATCTCCCCATGTCGTTACTGGTATGTTGTGACTCTTTTCTCGTGATGTACATTTCATGCTTGATCTAGGTCTACTTTTACTTTTATGACCTCATTTGTGGTTATGTTTTTTAGTTTTGATCTCGAGAGTATTGTTGATCCCTTTTTTATTTCTACCCTAGTTGGTGACTCTATGGTTACTAGAAGAGTTTATAGGGGTTGTGTGGTATTTATTAGTGGCAGAGAAACTCTGGTAGATCTGATAGAGTTAGACATAGTTCATTTTTAATTCATATTGGGGATGGATAGGTTGCATTTGTGCTATGCCTCAATTAATTGTTGAACCCGTAAAGTCATATTTAAATTCCCTAATGAGTCGGTCATGGAATGGGAAATGGGTTCTCTGGTGCCTAAGGAAAGATCCATATCATATCTTAGATACTGGAAGTTGATTTTCAAGGGATGTCTTTATTATTTGGTTTGGGTTAAGAATTCTAACTCGGAGGTTCCTTCCTTACAATCTGTTCCTGTGGTTAATGAATTCCCGAAGAGTTTTCCTAGCAATTTTCTTGGTGTCCCTCCCGATAGGGAGACTGATTTTAGGATTGACCTTATTCTGGACACTCGCCCTATCTCTATCCTTATTATAAAATGGCTTCGACTAAGTTGAAGGAGATTAAGGAGTAGTTAAAAGACCTCCTTAAAAAGGGTTTTGTCCATCCTAGTGTGTCTCTGTGAGGTGGTCCTATTTTGTTTGTGTGTAAGAAAGATGGTTCTCTTCGGATGTCCATCGATTACTATCAGTTGCATAGGGTTATGGTGACAAATAAGTATCCTTTTTCTCAGATTGATGATTTATTTGACCAATTTCAGGGAGATAGATATTTCTCTAAGATTGAACTTAGGTCTGGCTATCATTAGCTAAATATTAGGGAGGTGTATATCCCTAAGACTTCCTTCTGAACCCAGTATGGTGATTATGAGTTCTTCATTATGTCTTATGGTTTGACTAATGCCACAGTGGCATTCATGGACTTGATGAATAAGTCTTTCTGTTGTTTTTAGATTTGTTCATCAACATGTTTATAGATGATATTCTGGTTTATTTCAAGAGTAAGGAGGATCATGGAGATCACCTCCATATCATGTTGTAAATCTTGAAAGATCGGCATTCGTATGCTAAGCTTTCAAAGTGTGAGTTCTGGTTGAAAGCTGTTACTTTTCTAGGTCATGTCATTTCTACTGAAGGGCTCATGGTGGATCTGTAGAAAGTTTTAGTGGTTAAGAAGTGGCTTAGGCCCATGACTCCAATCGATATTCAAAGCTTATCGGGTTTAGCCAGTTGCTATAGGAAATTTGTGGAGAGTTTCTTGACTATAGTTGCCCTACTGACTATGTTGACCCAAAAGAAGGTAACTTTCTTATGGTATGATGCTTATGAGGGTAGTTTTGATAAATTGAAATATAAGTTGACTTCAGCTCCAATTTTAACCCTGCCCAAGGGTAATAATTGATTTATGGTTTATTGTGATGCATCCTGTGTGGTACTTGGTTGTGTGTTGATGCAGCATGGTAGGGTAGCTGCCTATGCTTCTAGGAAATTGAAAGTTCATGAGAATAATTATTCAATTCATGAATTGTAGTTGTTGGTTGTGGTGTTCGCAGTGAAGATTTGGTGTCACTATTTGTATGGATTCAATGTAGATATCTTTTATGATCATATGAGCCTACAATACGTGTTTACCCAGAAAAAGTTGAATCTCGAGAAGTGGAGGTGGCTTGAGTTGCTAAAATACTATGAGATGAGTCACCACTACCACCTTGGTAATGCTAATGTGGTTGCTGATACTCTTAGAAGGTTATCCATGGTGAGTATAGCTCAAATAGATAATGATAAGTTAGAGTTGGTGAAAGATATTCACTGTTTGGCTAACCTTGGAGTTCGTCTCTTAGAATCTAAGGATGGTGGTGTGTTTGTGCAAGAGGTGGCAAAATCATCCATTGTTGCTGAAATAAAGGTAGAGCAGGTATTAGATCCTATCTTAATAAAGATTAATGGAGATGTAGGACAACAGAAGGTTGTAACTTTTGAGATTGGTGTTCATGGTATTTTGTGGTACCAAGGCAGATTATATGTTCCTGATGTAGATATGTTTTGAGAGAGGATCTTGGCTAACTATCATAATTCATGTTATGCCATTTATCCTAATTTGATGAAGATGTATCGTAATCTTATGGAAGTTTATTGGAGGAAAATTATGAAGCGATATATGGCCAGTTATGTGGCTAAATCTATGGTGTGTCAACAAGTAAAGGTTGAGCACTTACGGCCAGTAGGATTTTATTAAGAAATTGAGTTTCCTGTATGGAAGTGGGAAGTGATTAATATGGACTTTGTTACCTGTCTCCTTGGTCTCAGAATTAGTTTGATTCAATTTGGGTAATTATTGATAGGATGACTAAGTCTACTCACTTCTTGCCAGTGAGGACTAATTATTTAGCAGAGAATTATGCGAAGATGTTGATGTGCTATAGAAATAAAGGAACTTTCAATGCTTAAAACGAAGAAAAGATGCAAGTTTCTGAGGTTATTTTGTTAGATATTATGCTTTTTGGGTATGTTTGGTAGGAAATCATATTTTGGATGGTAAGTTCGTTAAAAAGATTTTAAAAAAAGGTATTTTTGGCTATTTTTGGAGCAATTATGGATATTCGGGATGCTTTCCAGCTTGTTCGAGAATCGAAGAAGAGCTGAAAAGATGACTCCCAACACCTAATAGGTCAACCTACGAACCGCATGTAAGACCTATAGACCGAAAGTAGGCAAAGAAGGTTCTAGAAGTCTAAAATCTCGAGAGATGAACTTGTAGGAATTTTCCATCCAATACTTGTGGTTGATACCTGCAGCTAGTGTCGGGACCATAGGTACTACCTGTTCCCATTAACAAACTGCAGGTGTGGACCACATGTGGCCACAAACCTAATTTTTTCCTATTTCATTCAGGCTTTAGTTTTAGGGTTTCCTCATGTACCATAAATACCCTTTATGTACTTTTTAGTACGAGTGACATAATTTTGATATTCCCAAACACATTTTGATTCCAAGATCCGATTTTGATCTTGAAATTTTCTTGTATTGACTTTGGTTCATTAATTTAGTTATGGTTGTGGGTTTTACTAATTTTATCATTGTTATTTCATTTATGATTTCATATATGAATGTTATTGATTTCTTCACAAGCATGAGCGACTAAAACCCATAGTTTGCGTTGTGGAAACCCTAGCGGATTGACAATGTAGGAGAAGTGCTTTCATTGTGTTCTGAACCGATACCCATGCATGTATTGCTTTGTCTTTGTTATGACAGTTTTCCTAATGGGTGCACAGATTAGGATCCCTTCTAGATATTGTTGCTTACTCCAAAAGAAGAGTAATGACTAGGAAAACAATGACAATAGTAATTTTGAGTTTGACTGTCAATCCACGCTTCTAGGTTCTATCTTAGTAAGATGATTAGGTTTGATCTAATAACTAGAGACTCAAAAGGTAATAGTTAACTGGGATCAAGAAATAGGTTAGTACGGAGACATCCTGAGACTCAAAAGATAAAGGGTGAAATCTTTCTTCTCATCCAAAAGACTATAGAAGTTACATAACTTATTGATTCTATATGTAAAGTATCAAGTTGGTTCAACAAAGAACAATAAGCCTACGTAGTTTAGAAGCCACGGGGAACACAATCCTAGTGTTCACCTACACTGATTACAATTGAAGTTAATATAGTTACTTGCTCAAGATTACTACACCCCCCCTCCATATACTTTTCTTATTCTGCCTGTGGACTATAACTACTAAGATCTGCAAAGCCACGTGTTCCCTTAGGATTTGACCCCAACCTCTGTTGGGTTACTATATTTTGATAGAGACCATATTGTTATCTAATAGGAGGTGTTGTTTGGAAATCATCAAAATTTTTGTGCCGTTGTCGGGAATACAATATTGATTTGTGACTCGAAGTTGTTGCAGTTTTTGGGTTTTTATTCTTTTCCTTAGTTAGGAATATGACAATGTATGCCTACCACATAGAGCAGAGGCAATCCCTTACTCCCACTGAATCCGAATCCAGAGAAGATCCTACAAACACCTGGTAGAATTCCTGAGCATAAAAGAGATGAACTTCCTAAAGGGGTTTGTGATGTTGTACCTCCCCCTTCTCCTAAAGAAATGCATGAAATTATTGATTGTCGACTGGTGATATTCGCTTAGGCTAAATCCAAGAGAAGGGTAATGGAAACAGATCAATAAGTAGCTTGGTAGGTAGAGCTAGCTCAGCAGAGACAAGCAGCAGACCACCGAGAAGCACTCAGTGGAAACTAGAGCAGAGCTAGAGGTGCTTTCGTTCAATTAATCCTAGCATATCAATATGTTCAGCCATATCTATATGACAAAGAAGACTTGGGATATGTTGAGCTGGCAGAGACTAGAGCAATAGTGTTTTATGTTTTCCCCCTAGGTATCAAGTTTGAGATAACGAGTGTAGTGATCTAACTTCTAAATCAGAAGGGTGTGTTTGCAGGTCTTCCTACATATGATGCAAACTTGCAGCTTGCTAATTTTCTCAGGATCTATAGTTTATATACAAATTCAGTAGTGAATAAGGAAGTGCATAGACTGAGGGTATTCCCCGTGTCAACTACAAGAGAAGCATCTTTATGGTTAAGGGAACTGCCAAGAGGCTTTATCACTGTATGGAACAAGTAGCGCAACAAATTCTTGAACAAGTTATTTCCTCCTTACAGGAAGTTGTAGTTTAAGGAAGAGATTTATAATTTCAGGCAGCTGCAGTTAGATTCTTTGTACGAGGCATGGTTTAGGTTCATTAAAAATCTTAGTATGGTGCCCAACCATCGGTTGTTAGGGATGAGCTTATTCTAGATATTCTACAGTACCTTGACCCTCAGCTCCAGATCCATGGAAGACATCATATCTGGAGGAGAATTTATGAGACTATGGTGGGATATAGATTCAGATATGTTAGATCAGATATTGCTCACTAACCAAGGGTGTTAAAATCGAGAGGATGAGAGGGGATTTAGAACTTATGCTATTGGTGACTCTTGAAACCAAAAGGTAGTTAATGACATAGTAGCGCAATAGATTGCATTACTAAGAATTGATCTTGGGATACTTACAAAGCAACTTGCTGCAACAACTTTCGAAAAGGTAAATACAGTAGCAACACAAGGGTCATTTTTTAAGGCTTACAAGTCAAAATTAGAGGACGAAACAAATTATCTAGATCATCAGATAGCGGGTTTCTGAGCCCAAGGACAAGGGAACAAAGGTAGAAACTATTATGATAGATACAGAGACTGTAGTAGAGAGCGATATAGTGACTGGAAAAAGAAGAATGGCTATAGAGAAAATGGAGATAGGTATATTCCACCTGTTTGATGAGATGAGGAATCTAGAATGTTAAAGATGCTGGCTAAGCTAGTGAAGGGTTAGGAAAATCAAGAGATCAGTCTTAAGGAGATTAAGGCTGACATTTCAGGATTGACCCAAAATGTCGAATCATATGCCACTGCTATCATGCAGTTACAGCACTAGTTTTGGAAAATGTCAGCAGCTCTGAACCAGAGGTAGCTAGGTACCCCTTTGAGCAACATGGTTCAAAATTCAAAAAACAATGGTCATGTACTTGCTATTACCACAAGGGGTGGCATTACTACTATTGATCCGCCATGACTTATTGCAGAAGCAATTGATAAGACACATGTTGTTAAGTCTGATATTGTAACATATGATAAAGGTAAAGCTGTTAAAAATAAATGTAAGGGTCCAATCATTAAGCTAGGAATCAAACAAATTTCGATACTGCCCTTACCTTATTTTCAAAGATTGAGCCAGAAGAAAGAGGAAGGTAAGTTCAAGAAGTTCATTAATTTGTTTAAAGAATTAAACTTGAAAATACCTCTTCTAGAGGCATTGGATCAGATGTATGGATACATCAGGTTCATGAAATATTGGTCATAAGGTTAAAAAAGAGATATTTGAGGATGTTGATCGTATGCAGTACTACAGTGCAGTCATGACTAGGTCTTTGGCATAGAAAAAGGGTGATCTTGGTGCATTCACTATACCATATACTATTGGGTCATCCTAATTTTATAGATTCTTGGGTGATTTAGGTGACAACATTAATTTGATGACACTGGCCATATTCAAGCAATTGAGCTTGAACCCTCAAGAACTGAGTTTGATACAGCTATTGATGGCTGGCCACACTGTGAAGTGGACTATAGGAATATTTTTTGATGTTATACTGAGGGTAGATAGCTTTATCTTTCTAGTTGACTTTAGAATCTTGGACTGTGAGGTTGATACCGAGATGCCCATTATATTGGGAAGACTATTTATGTCCGCAGGTTAAGCTATGGTTGAAATGAAGATAGGTGAGCTAAAATTCTGAGTAATTAGTGAGAAGGCTACATTCAACATCCAAAAGTTAATAAAGAAGCCAACCGATATGAGGGTAGTTTTGGTGATTAACTCTATTGATTACCCCGGAGGATATTCCTATGGGTATCTTGATGAATTCCGTGATGCTAACTAAAGAACTATATGGGAGGCAACCCACGGGCTTGTTGGTGAAGTCTAAGTAATCATCATTGCAACATCGTGCCAAGATGTTAAATCAAACACTGAGTAGGAGGAACCCACTATTTTAGTGTTCAATTTTTTGTTGTTTTTCTCTTTTGTAGGTTTTTAACTTATGGACTTACCCAGATTATGGTAAAGAAAATTGCTATATTTATCGATTTCCAAGTAAGTGGGCAATGTGATCAACCCATCATAGTCTCAAGTCCCACACGGTAAGTTGAGTAATAAGCCAAAAATTTGAAATTTTGAGGATGAACAAAAGGTGTAAGGTTGTGGACTTTGGCATCTAATTTTTCTTTTAGGACTGCAAACTTAGGTTACAGGACCATAAATAGCTGGAAAATATTACAACATCAAGTCTGGACTGCAAAAAAGTGGGCCAAAATTTTAGGCCTAGCACATGCTAGCCGCAGGTGGCACCTGCGCCCATAGTCTGACCACAGGTGTAGGCTGCAAGTAGCTTTTGCGGGTTGGCCCACTGTGGGGTCAATTTTTAATTTAAATTTTAGGCCCAAAAAGACTTACAAATGACCAAAAATGGCTCCCACCTATAATTAAACAACCTTAACCTCATTGTAACTCATTCTAATCCTTAAAACTTCACTTTTCTCTTTGAATTCAAACTTCCCTCTTAAAATACCAGCTAACCCCACAATTAAGCAAAGGCTTAATTATGACTTATGTGACATACCAACTCGTTCTGACATGCTAAAAACACATTCCAACTTTGGTTTTCTTTACTTCTTCATTATTCGTTTCTAGTTCATATAAAAGACAATTTTCTCAGCTTCTATTGGTTATGTATTGCTCTATCAATTGTTTAAATAAGTTGATATCTATATTCCATTGAAAAATATATATTAAATATCATGCTTGTATGTAGGAGCCTTAAAGTAGCCCTAAAACTTAATATTCAGTCTTGTTTAGAAGAAAAATCAAAAGTTAGGCCCCAATCAAAAGTTGAACTTGATTGAATAAACATAATACCAATAGTTGAGAATGTTTGTGTACGTTGGTCTTGTTAGAATTTCAAATAGGTTATAGGGGTGTGAAAATTAAGGAAAAATTAAAAATTTTCAAATTTTGAGTTTTTTTTCAACTTTTTCTATCCCTCACTGTTTGAAACTAACAACTAGCTTTTTAGATACATATGGTACCTAAGGCTATGAATAAGATGAAGGCCAGTACTTTGAGGATCTAAGAAGATTCTCCCGATCCTAGAGGTTCAGTGGAGGAGTACCTGAGGCAGAGACAACAAGACGCTGCAGTTGAACACATAGAGTCATGAAAGGACAGACTCATCAGGTTGCTCAGTCAGATGCAGCTTGGTCGAGGATAAAGTCATCTAGTATTTCACCACCACATACTTCTTTACTTGATGATGATAAGGATGAGGAGGGGACAGAGTTTGAGTCTACTCCACAGGTTGTCACTCAAGACCCCCATTCCAAGGAAGGGTCCCAAGATTTATTCGAAAAGGTGGAGTAGGAGGATCTATCAATGGTGCCCAAGTCTGATGATGGTTCCTCTACATATATACATTAGACAGATGTAACCCAGTCTAAAATGGGTACAAAATAGTTTACCCATGATAAGTCAGTACAGAAGGGGCAGAGTCCTGATCCTACACAAGCTTCAAATGCATCTCCTATGGAGGGACCTCAGATGTGGTATGTGCCAGGTGTGTGGGATATATTTACAATTATTAGTTATATCTTGAAGGTAGGAAGGCCTACGAGGTGAATTTATGAGGAGCACCGAATTAACCTATTATGCCTAAATTGAGTACCACGGTTGTGGAAAATATTTGAGAGATATTAGCTAAAGTGGATGACTAGGCCACTTGATTTTTACAGCCTAGCTATTGTAAGAGAATTATATGCATCCTACAAAGCTATTATGGTCCTTCCTATGCATAGACATCCATGCTTGATCAGAGTTTCTAGGTATCCATAGCTTGAGCACACACTGGATAGAAGGGTCAGAGTTGACATATCAATAAAGACTATTCATAAAATTATCTTTGGCCCAAATTACATTACTTATGTATCTATAACTGAGTGCGACCAAAGACTGGGGATTGCACTTGCTCGATATATCATGAAGAAGGTTGAACACTAAAGTGAGGGGATTGAGATGGCTAAGTGGATAGCCAATTATATTTCACTACTAAGTGATGTGACCCCATGGATTGAGGGGCATGCTGTGATCAAGAAGGGCCTATTAATATTTAAGGCCAAGTTCCAGTGGTTGCTGATTAGATATAGATTAATACCCACTACTTTGGATAATATGTTGACGTAGGAGGAAGAAGCACAGGTTTCTTGTGTTATGATTAGATATAATTTTCATTTTTTTTCCATCCTTAAGTATGAGTTACATGTAAAAGCCTATGGAGATTTGACTAATTTGTCATTCCCTTGCATGATTCAAAGGCTATATGATGTGGTCGATGTGCTTTAGATACCAGATGTAGATAAGAGGGTACCTACGATGGAGACTACCCAAACTAAGACTATGAGAGATTTAATATGTCTAGGTTCTTCTAGGAGATCTAGATAGCAGGCAACAGTACCACGGGCTTGGTCTGAGGGCCCATCAATTCTATAGAGCCTGATGACTAACATCAAGGTAATATAGGTATTAGCATTGATATGGTGATAGAGGAGCAGAGTGAGACTCCAGACTCTAGCACGCAGGGCAATGGGACACCAAATAATTTTTCTTTAGCTCCGCCTTTAACCTCAGAGCCATTGGGTATACCTTTAGAGCGTACTCGCCCATTCACTATAGCACTTTCTGTAGGTATGATCACTATATCTAGCAAGTTTTTAAAGATCTTAGTGGAGAGCTAGAGGGCCAAAAATCCTAGAGTGAGGTTTATTACAATTGTAGGAAGGATGGCCATTTCAATAGGGAGTGCCCCCAATGTTAGTTTATCATCTAGTTAAGGTCTGCTCATGTTTCTAACTAGTTTAGAGCTTTAGGGATTTTCTATAACTATAGAGGATTGGTCAATTATCCACAAAGATTCCCCGATGCGGGATGGTTAGTTATTCAATTCGTCCAGACCAAGCACATAGTATTATGGAACCTTCAGTTAGAGGCAGTGCACTTAGGACTTAGGTTAGTGATTTAGATACTCATTCAAAGTTTGGACATGCCTATATTCGTAGTCCCTTAGGTACGTCAGTCATATGACTGCAGATTCCTTTATGATAAGTGAAGCGGCATGGTTTGATGGCACTTTCATTGCATAAAACCAAGAAATATGCAATTACTTAGACCTATTGTTGTATATATGATTTTTTTTGTTTTTATTTTGTAGGGAACAAGGTTTTGGGAGTTAAATTGATGAAAAACGATTTGAAAGCTAAATTTTTGCCACCTATGATGTATCCTACGTGGTGTAGGTTGTACCTACCTGGCCTATGTAATAAGGTATAGCAGACAGATGAAATTCAGAAAACCAGTAGTTGAAGACTTTGTACTGCTACCTATGAAGGGTCACCTACACCTCGTAGGTACCAGTTACAGCATCATAGGTTCCAGTACAGGTTTCAGAGGGTCAAAGTTTAGAGGATCTACTGAATCATATTTCCTATCACCTATATGGGCCACATAAGTGGCTTAGGTGCCACCTATGGCCCATAAGTGGCAGCGTAGGTGGGCACCAACCCAAGTTTCCCAGTTTATTTTTATTCAGATTTTTAGGCTTTTATGTAATCTATAAATACTCTTGTAATGTTATTTAATTAGCTTGCGCACCCATACTATTCACAAACACATATTGATTTCAAGATTGACTTTTGATCTTGGAATCCATTTATTCTTTATTTTTTTGTTGATTAATTAATTTGAGACTTTGGGATTGTTGATTAATTGATTTGAGACTTTGGGTTTTACTCTTCATTATTGTGAGATTACTTCTATGCTTTCTTGATTGAATTCCATGGATTATTTTGCAATTATGAATGGCTAATTTCCTTAGCTAGGGTTGTGCGAGTCCTGGCAGAATCATAAAGTAGGGAAAGTGTGAGATTATTTTAAATCAATGTTTACACTTGCATTGTAATCTTCTTTAATTTAATTGCATTCGTAGTGGTGGCCAAGTATATGAAATTGCCTGTATTTGATATCATCTTCATAAGAGAGATTGAGATTGGTATAAAAGGGATTGAAATAGTGATTTGTGGCTATCAATCCTTGTCTAATAACTTAATACCCATAAGGTGATAGTTAAACTAGATCAAAGACAAGGTTCAGTAAGGCAATACCTTGAGACTCAAAAGGTGAAGGGTAAGATTTACCTATATGTTCACAAGACCATTAGTAATACCGTTAGATTTTGCATATGCAGCGATAAGATATTTGGATTTATCACGAGAAACCTAATGAGTTGGGATGTTGGGAGACACAGTCCCAGTGTTTATCTCAAATTGTTTACAACCAAAAGTATTCACAACTTTTTACTTTTACTATTTACTATAAATTCCCCCCATTTATGTCTGCACTTCTGCCTACTTCAATAAGTTTGAGAAATAGAATTAACCTATTCCTCGTAGGATTGACCCTAACCTAGTTGGGTTACTTTAATTTGACAACGACCACATCGTATCTTCTTGGAGGGTATATTTTAGGTGACATCAATAGGTGTGTCTTTTATTTCCTAACTTTACCTTTTTATTTAAGTGTATTAGGGTTTTTTTATTTGAGTGGATCAATATTGATATTTCCCTAACGGTATATCAGTTGGGTTTGTATCCCATTTGCTGTGGCATATTGGTCTTCTTATGTCCCTAGAGTAGTACTTGTTATTGATTTTCAGTTGTCATACCACCTACTCTTTATATTGGTATTTCTATTATTTTGCTTATTGTTAATATAGTTTGATGTTAATTGATTCTTTCTTGATTGGTGGCTAGACTTGTATTATCTAGTTAGAATTTCTATCATCATGGTTCTTGTTTGTTAGCATAGGCGGCTAGCTCATTTAGATAATTTCTTTCTTATGGAAAGGTGAAGCCAGTTGTTTTCCTCTTTTATTGACGATGCTAGATTAATTTTTGAATGGGCTATGGTAGTAAAGGTAGGTTGGTTTCCTTGGGTTGGTTGTGGTTCTGGAGTTAGAAATTTAGTTACATTGTCTATTTGAATTGAGATTCTAGGACTTACCTTCCAGTTTGTAGAAATTTAAGCATTGACTTTCCTTCTTTGTAGCCCATTTTTTAGATTGACTAGTTTGGGATCCATTCTTCTAATTTGACTAGTTCATCAATCAGTTGTGGTCAGAGTGTTTATGTTGGAAGGTATTGTACTTGCCTTTCAAGTTTTTTAGGTCATCTCCTGTTGATAGCTTTGATTTGTTATTCGTATTCTATTGGTAGTTCATTCTTATCGTGATGTGATTCTTGGTCAAGTGGAGTTAAGAGAGGTAGATATAGGTGATACTTCCCTTTACCACTTCTTAAGTTTGTAAATTAGGTGTTAGTTGCTGAGATATAGTATTAGATTGATAAGTTTCTGTCTAAGGTTACATGTCTCTGCGTTGCTAGAGTTCTTGTTACCACCAGTACTACTTGTAGCCTTGGCGAGTTTTTAAGTATGATTTGATGATTCATGCCATTTAGTAGATACAGAGTTGATTGCTTATGCTTTTAGCCTGTGGTTATACTCTATTATGATTTTGTTCTTCAGTTATATATTTACCGAGGATATGCCTGATCTTGGATAGTGATGGTTATTTATGTGTTTGCCCTCGGTTTGGACTTGGTGGATTTAGTTTGGATCTAATGCCTTAGAATGGTCGCGTATGGGTTATGATATATTTATAGTATGGATGCTTACACATCTATAGGATTAGTTTGGATTGTTTAGATCAAGTGGATCAGCCTTGGCATTGAGATTTTAGCTAAGGGTTGCAGAGTTTAGGTGTAGCCATTATTTTAAAATTTGTCTTAGTTGGGGTTTTAATTATAGGTTGGCTAATCTTTCTCCATGTCTGTATGTTTGGTCTTCTTCAGTTTAGATGGATTTTGTATTATAGATGTTCAGATGATAGCCTATTGGTATTTAATGATGGTTTCTTCTACTCTTGTACTTGAATTTTAGTTTTATCAAAATTTCAAATGATCCACTCAACAGGAATAGTATGCTCGAGTTGGATTAAGCATTGCTATATCCTGGATTGAAGGGATATCCTTGGGAGGATTGTTAAGTGGTGAATATTTGTTCTTTAGACTTTTGACCATTAGTTTTGAGGGTTATAAAGACAAGTTGTAGAATTAGCACTGATTGTAAACTTTAACCAACTCCATTTGTTTG
Source organism: Capsicum annuum (assembly GCF_002878395.1). Taxonomy (NCBI): domain Eukaryota; kingdom Viridiplantae; phylum Streptophyta; class Magnoliopsida; order Solanales; family Solanaceae; genus Capsicum; species Capsicum annuum. The sequence continues at coordinate 69,336,438 of NC_061122.1, read as the reverse complement.
CCTAGGTAGCAACTTATGGGCTTATTCTTATGCTTTCCATTATAGATTTATGTGCATTAGCCTTCCTCGATTTAGTTGGAGTCCGGGTGATTGTTTAAGTTGAGTTTATATTTTTTTGAAGGTAAAGGTAGGAGGTCAGTTGAAATAGAGATACTTGTGGAAAAATCCCTTGGAAGTGTTGTCTCTTCTTTAAGGTTATTTGGGTGTTGTGCATAGACCATGCATGCTAGTGCCTCATTCCTTCAAGCTTTCATGTTTTTTTATCCATTAACTTTCAGGAACAAAATCTATTTTAGTAATGGACATTATAATGACCCTCTAGGTCATTTTCTCAATCTATGTGCATTTTTAGCATTTTGAGCCTTTATATAGCTGTTATAGGTCATTTATGACTTACCAGTTTAGTTACCAGATAGTTTATTTTTGTTTTAGGCTTATTTCCCTATTTGGAGCTTTCATTGTTAAGGAATTGGTCACAAACCAAATCCCTAGTAGATGACCTCGGATGATAATTTCGATAACACCATCAGCTCCGAAATTCATTATAGGCTAGGGTGACCATTGGTTCAGGCATCTAGACTCATTTTGGGCAATTGGCTTGATTATATAAAACTATTAGGTGTGGGCCCTACATTTAGCCATAAAAATATCAGATGAAAGTTTTGATGGTCCCATTGAGTCTAGAATGATAAATTTGTTATGGTAGCATAGTGTGTTTGCGTACACATGGTTTCGAACGATTCTCAAGCACCAAATCAGAGTCCATTTTGGACTTAGCAAATTTTGTACATGGCACCATATGGTGTAACCACTTAAGCAGACCTTTGGTCTCTTAAGTGGTTGTTGGTTAAGAGGCCAGGGGATCACTTAAGGGATTACCTTTGGACCCGCCATAGCCACTTAAGCAATGGCCTTGTTGCTTAAATGAAGATTGATTAAGCAAAGGCCAGATATTTTTGGTGGATCGTGTAAGTGATCATTGAGTCATTTAAATAACACCTAGAGGATTTTAAATCCCCATCTTTTCTTGAAATTCCCATTCATTTACTCACCATTTTTCCACCATTTAAGAACTTGTACATAGGTAAAGAGTAGGAATCATCCATTGAAGATAAGGTAAGCTAGCCTAGCACTCCTTGGTCATTTTCCATTAATTTTTCCATCAATTTCCATTCTATTTCATGGTAAATCCTTAGAAATTATTCTTTAATCTCCAACCATAAGGAGTTGATCAGGTCCCTAATTCATGCACCATTTGTGCTAAACTTTTGAGCGCACATTTCTTATCCTCCAACGGACCTCATGATGGATTCAACTTTTGATTCCATTTGAAGGCCTCACAAGCCCATTCTAGATCTGAATTTTTACCAAAATTTTCATACATAAATATGGATCTTGTTGTAATCGTAATGACGTATATGTTATTATTTTGATAGCGAGAACAATTTTGGGATCATGGAGTAAAAACAAACAGTTTGCATATGACTCAAAGACCTGTGGTTCGGTATCCAGGTAGGCTTCTATATACTCTTCTTCATGAGATAATGCATTATATATGTTGCATATTAAGTAAGGATGTTAGGATGTGATTAAGGATGGATTACCCTGATTTAGCTTATTTTAGTAGTTTATGGATAGAAGGGTGAATCGACCCTTAAGATGAAATATTTGTTATACCTATAGAATCCTATTACCCTAGGTTGCTATAAGGTTAGACATAGTTGAGTATAAGGACCCTTTAGTGTAAGGTTTACTACTTCACTAAGTGGATTATCATGTGTTATCGAATCATAGTATTATGATTATGCTTGTTATATATTATTGGCCCTAAGGCTGCTATCATGGTATTTGTTGGACTCTTAATAAGTTATTTATCATAGAAAAGGATGTAGTCATAATCTATATATGTTTAGATTCTTATAATTATATTATTTGGATACTAGTCATGGCAGGCTTTGATTTGGTACATTCATGCTCACTTAATGGTACAACTAAAATCATGATTTTACTACTATTTTCCTAAAAAGGAATTTATTGCCACTTTCACATTTAAAACAAATTCTTTCATAACAGGAATCGTACCGCCTTAATGGATGATTAATGAGCTTTAGATACTAAAAATGATATTTTAGAGATTTGACCGAGATAGATTCTGGTGCACGCTTTTACCACTACTATTTACCTTGGTCGAGAGAGATTCTGACCATTTATAAACTTTTATCATAATTGAATCTCGAAGTCAACCCCCAGGCAATGAGTTCATAAGCTTCTACTATTTTAGCCACAGTTTGAGTCCGTGCGTTTATTTTATATATATCGCTTTGGTTCTAGACGGGGTATATTGATGATAATAACGATGATTGGAAATCCTAGATTAGGACTAGGTTAGTGTATATGGGTACTTTTGAAAACCTTAGGGCCCCCTTCGTTTATGAGCCATTGTGCTGGAGAAGAGAGGTCATCGTAGGTAATTCCTTTGCATGATATTGAGTTAGAAGAGGTTTGTACATTGGGTTACATTATGGAACTCCAATCAATTATCTTATTATGGATTTACTTTTGATTCATCCTTGCATGCATATTGCACTATCACCAATATATTATTTGGTCCTTTTATCCATTAGCTTTATGGGGGGTTGCATAGGTATAGGTTATGAGTATTACTACCTATGTGTTATGTGTTGATTAAACCTTCTAGGTTATAGGGATCGATTAAAGTATTATTTGTCTGAACTAGCTGATTTATTATTATTATTATGGTTAGCTTGTGGAAGGTTGATTATGGACTAATACTGATGTTAGAGGTGTGATGTTGATTTCTTTACCTTAAGTTCTTATATTATGGAAAATTATCTCATGTTTATATGTGTGAATTAGGGACCTTGATTATGTCAATACTAGTTACTACTATTATTAGAAGGCCTTAAGATGTTAGTATGACTACCTTAGGTTGTACTTTTGAGTTAGTGTGTGTATGTGTGTGTATATATATTCCCCACTTCATTTATTCATGTTATATATCCAATTATTGGACTTATATACTCCTATATATCCTTCTTCTATCCTTTATTTTTATATTGGCTAGTGATATACGGTATAGTTCTTTAGTGTCTGGGTACGACTAGAGTACGATAGTTTATCCTTATTGTCTTTCTAGTTTTATTATATTAGCTTCCTAGATATTTAGATATAGTGTACATTCCTGTTTATATGTTATCCATATTTCCATTATCTTTATAGCTTAGTCGGTAGTTTTTTATTGAGTACCACGTGTTTGGTACTCATACTACACTTTATTAGCGTGCAGGTCATAGTATAGGTTCTTAATATTGTTTTGTGCATCGTGTAGAGTAGCAATGGATCAGAGGTTTATGGTGAGATCCTAACATTTGGACTATTATTATTCTCCCTATTATTGATTAGACTGATCTCTATATTGTCTTCAGAGAAGGGTTATACTTGTACATTCATTTAGTACTTTATGTTTTATACTTATTACATTATAATCTCTTGTAGTAATTCCACCAGGTTTTTAGGCTATCTTGTATATATTAGTGTTTTATCAAAATTATTCCACTATCTTCATTTATTTCACATGGTAGTCCATTACTATCGATTTTGGACTATGGGTTGGCTTACTTACTGGTGGGTTTTAGTAGTGCCATCATGACTTGAGAAATCGGGTCGTGATAGAGTTACAGAAGGACTATGACATCTCTATTGTATACCATTTAGGCAAGGTCAATATAGTAGCCAATTCCTTAACTCGAAAGTCGGTGAGTATTTGTAGCTTGGTCTTTCTTTCTGTGTATGAGCAGCCATTAACTTTGGACATTTAGTACCTAGCCAATCTGATGGTTGAACTTGATAGTTTTTGTTGCAGGAATGTTCTTGCCAGTAGTGAGTCTAGGTCTACTTTTTATGAGCAAATTAGCAGTCATCAGTTTGAGGATAGTAAATTTTGTGTTATTCGCAATCGGGTACAGAGAGGTGAGTCCAATTGGGCTACCATGGATTCTAGGGGCATTTTGAGATTTGTTGGTAATGTTTGTGTTTCAAGGGTTGTAGACCAGGTTTAGTTGATTATTTTAGAGAATCATAGATGCATATTATATTTACCCTGGGACAACTAAGATGTATAAAGATCTGAGGCAATATTATTAGTAGAGAGGTATGAAGTCTCTAAAGTAAGCCACTAGGTCTCTGATGTTCAGCCTTATCCTGCTGACAACACAAACAACAAGCTACAAACGGTTGTAGACCTGGCTTAGTTGATTCTTTGGGAGAGTCATAGATCTAAATATTATATTCACCCATAGGACATCTAAGATGTATAAAGATCTGAGGCAAACTTATTAGTGGAGAGGTATGAACAAGGATGTGGCAGACTTTGTGGCTTGTTGTTTGTGTTTTTAGTAGGTTAAGGCTGAACAACATAAACCTAGTGGCTTTCTTTAGAGACTACCAATTTTTGAGGGTGTGTGGAAGTGGATTACTGTAGACTTCATAAGTAGGTTGCCTCACATTTCACCTGGTTCTAACTACATTTGGGTCATCATAAATCGGTTGGTCAAATCAGCTTATTTCATCCCCAATCAAATTTTCCTCAGTGTCGAAAGGTTAGCCCATATTTATGTCTGAGATATCGTTCGCCTTTATGGAGTACCCATGTCCATTATTTTATACAGAGATTCAATGTTCAATTCTACCTTTTAGCAGAGATTTCAGGAGGACTTGGGTTCTAAAGTTTATCATAACACTACTTTCCTCCCTCAGACTGATGCGCGGGAGGAGTTGGATACTCAAGTTGATCATAGTAATGCATTCTACCCTAAGACTGATGGGCAGTCGGAGCAGACTATCCGTTTAGAGGATATGTTCTGCAAATTTTTTATGTAGTTTGAAGGTTAGTGGGAGCCACATTTGGCCTCACCAAAGTTTGTTTGTAATAACAGCTGCCAATTGAGTATTCAAATAGCACCATTTAAGGTATTCTATGGTTGGCATTATCGATCTCTAATTTGTTAGGTTGAGACTTCTGAGGTTAGCCCCCGTGGTACTAACTTATTTCATGAGTCTTTGGACAATGTTGGGTGATTTTACATAGGCTACGAGCAACTAAATTATGTAGAAGAGTTATGCTAATCGTAGGCTTTTCGCTTTGAGGTTTAGAGTGGGTGATCAAGTTTCTTTTTAGTATCACCCATGAAGGGCATGATGACATTTGAGAAAAGGGCCAAGTTTAGCTTAAGGTATATCGTCTCATTTCAAATACTTCAAACTGTTAGAGAAGTAGCTTATGAGTTAGCCTTTCCCTAAGAATTTTCATCTATTTATCTAAATTTTCATGAGTTTATGTTGTGGAGCTACATTTTGAATAAGTCTCATGTTCTCTGATGGGACTAAGTCCAGTTGGATGAGAGATTGGCCTTTATGGAGGAGCCAATCTCTATATTAGCCTGGAACGTCAGGCGATTATTCTTTAGAGACATTCCAGTGGTTAAGGATTAGTGGAGGCACTGACCAGCCGAGAAGGCAACTTAGAAGATTAAGAGTGAGATGTGGGCCCAATATTCCTACTTGTTTGCACCTTCGGGTACATCCCAATCGTTTACTTTCACGAATGGAATTCTATTTAGTACTTGATATTGTTATGACCCTCCAAGTAATAACCCATGTTTTCATGATTTTTGGATGTTTAGAGCTTTTTCATAGCTTCCCCAAGTCATTAATGCATTGCTGACACTGACAGTTTGATCACTAGGAAGTTTATTTGGGTTTTAGAGCCAATTACCTATTTTCGAGCTTTGGTTGTTGAGAGTTGGGTATTAGACATAAACTTCAATCAAATGGTCTTGGATGCCAATTCTGACAATTTTGTTATCTCCAAAATGTCATTAATACTTAGGGACCTTTCTTTTGTATCCTAAGGCTTCCAAACTCATTTTGGGTTATTGGGCGAATTTGGTTAAAATGGTCTTTTAGGTTTGAGACCCACATTCGATGAAAACCACCTTCGATGGAAATATCAACGGCTCCATTGAGACTGGGATGTAAAAATTGGCAGGGTATCATAGTTTATTTCCATTCATGGGATATGAAATAAATACCAAGCATTTGATCAGAAAATTGGAACTTAAGTCATTTTGCTGGTGCAGCTTTGATGCATAGCAAAAAATTGATACTTTTGATGCTTAAAACAATAAATTCATGCTTGTAGAAAGCTTATTTTTGTAGATATGATGTGGGTTTGTGGTTATTGCAAGTAAAACAAGTTAATAATAGTCTTGGAATGAAATTAGAAGAAAAAAACCCTGAAAAAGATGAGGTTTGTACATCTTACGAGTTAGAGAACAAGTCGTCAACACATCATACAACTCGCAGGTGTAGTCGTGAGCTCAACAGTAACAAAAATCAGGCAACCATAAATAGTAACAAAAGCCAGTGAAGTTAAGTAAATAGTGGATACAACTGGAGAGTATGAATTATAAGATGTCGATATGGGTCGTGACAAGCAACCATAAAGAGAACAGAAACTCAAGAAGCCATTCAGAGGTAAAGTCATGGAAAGATACGATTCATAAGCCTAATAACGACTCGTAGTGACCAATCATAAGCTAACTAGTGTCCAGAGCATTGGAAAATTAAGTCCCAGGTGGTGACGAGTGAAGACCACGAGTCGTATTCTAAAAATATGACTCGTGAGGATGAGTCATAATGATAACAGAAGCCTGAATCCTTGAAAAATCAGTCACTGGAGTGCATAAAACAAGCACTGTACAACTCGTAAGAAGACCTAACGAGTGGACTAAGCAAGTTGTACTTTGTGCCGACATAATCTTCTTATGCCATTTTAATTAGGATTTCAAGGTTATTTTGAGATACTATAAGTACCTTAGGGTTATTACTTTATTGGTTATGCACTATTACGCACTTTTAAAGTACTTTTACAACTTTTTACATACTTTGCTATTTGAGATTGTACTCTTGAGATTTTTGGGTTTTTATTCAATTAAAGACTTTGAATTTTCTTCTTATTATTATTGGGCAGTTAATTAGATGTGTTTTTTATTGATTATCATGGATTGTTACATGAACATGAGCGACTAATTTCCTTAACTAGGGTTGTGGGATCCCTGGTGGATTAACTACATAAAGAAAGTGAGAGATTCATCTATCGTGAGCGCATGTATCTTAATCCTATTCATATTAATTAACCTCATATCTACTACAAAAGCTTAAGGATTGCCTATATTTGATACAGTCCTCACAAGGGAGTTTGATATTGGGAAAAGGGGATTAAGATAGTAATTTGAGATTCACATTTATCTTATTATTCTGTCATCTTATCTAATCAACTTAAGACTCAAAAGGTGAAAGTTGAACTGAAGTTATAGACAAAGAGAAATAAGATGACACCCTAAGACTAAAAAGGTAAAGGGTGAGATTTATCAGCACATTTACAAGATGATTGATAATACATATCTTGTCAGCTTTACATGCAGAGCAATAGAACAAGTGATTGGACACAAGAAATTTACAGAGTTGAGAAGCTGGGAAACACAGTCCTAGTGTTCATATTCTATTATTTACAAACTCAAAGCATTCAATTTCGGTTACTACTTATTATTTACTTCAAAATTCCCCATTTACTTCTCTGCACTGCTCGTGGATTATGTCAAGTTTGAGATACTATTTAATATTTTTCCCTATGTGTTTGAACCCAATGCGGTTTGGGTTACTTCACTTGCTCTTCAGATTTAGTCTCAAATGTCCTAGAAGTAGATCTATGTTCCCTAACTGCATTCACTTTCTCAACACTCATTGTTGCGAGTTATTTTGTAAGAAGCTCAATTTTGTTCAAATCTGTGTAACCTCTTGTTCTACCAAATTGTGACCATCTCCACAATCGCTAACTACTCTAATACCATATGTACCCGTACCACACTCAGCGTCTCTTGTATGCCAACCTCGATTTGTCACTGAAATATCATCTAGCATTTTTTGTGCAGTATCCCATCGAAGGCGCATGAATACACCTCTCGAAATAGTATATGACATATCTCTTGAACTGACATTCAGTGATCTATAAAAGATTTCCAATAGATTGGATCCTGTGATTCTTTATAAGGTACCATACTGAGCTTCTTCTTGAATCTAAACCACGCCTCGTATATGGATTCTGCAGGTAGCAATCAAAAATTGTAGATTTCAACTTTCAACTACAAAATACTTGTAGAAATAAAGAATCTATTCAAAAATTATCTATGCAACTCATTCCAAGAAGAGACTGAACCTTTCAAAAGTTCCTCTAACCATAGTTATGCTTCTCCCGTCAGTAAAAATGGGAACAACATTAACCTCAAAGCTTCCCAATCCACCCTAGGAATAGCATTCGATGTACATATCCCAGTAAAATTGGCAAGATGCATGTTCGCATTATCAGTTGTTGATCTTGAAAATGCATCCTTCAAGTTTAGTAATTTGATCAACACACTAGTAATGTAAAATTTAACATTGGGGGTATATTAAGAGGAATGATGGCTCTTGTCATCATGTCCCCTGATTATTCCTTACCATTTAAGATTATGTGTGACGCAAGTGGAGTAGCCCTGGGTTCTACACTGGGACAATGAAAATAAAAGATCCTACATCCTATCTACTATCCAACAAGGCACTAAACCTTGCTCAAAAGAGCTACATAGCTATTGAACAAGAGTTGTTGGCAGTGGGTTTTGCCTTTGAGAGATTTCGGTCTTATTTGATTGGGACAAAGGTAGTTATACTCACTAATCATGCAGCAGCGAGGTACTTAATTGTGAAAAAATATGCACAACCTAGACTAATTAGGTGGGTCCTCTTATTATAAGAGTTTGATTTTGAGGTCGACAAAAAAGGCACTGAGAATCAAGTTGCAGATCATTTTTCTAGACTTGAAGTGAAAGATATTTATAAAGTTGATGATGGACTTGAGATTAATGATAGGTTTTCAGACGAGCAGATATTGGCTGCTTCTCAAGATCTAATTCCATGATTTGCTGACTATGCAAATTATCCAGAAAGTGACCAGAAGACCTTTCATTCCAGAAGATTAAAAAGTTTATGCATAAGGTAAGGATATTTTTCTGGGATGAGCCTTCTGCATTCAGAATTTATGTGGATGGGATTATTTGCAGATGTATACTTGAGTTGGAGAAGATGAGCATACTTGAGTCTTGTTATTCTTCACCAGTTGGGGGTGATCATGGACGAACTCTCCCAACCCAAAAAATCTTGCAATTTGGGTAATATTGGCCAACAATTTAAAAAGATGCACATGATTTTGCTTCATCTTGTAATAAATGGAAATGCCAATGTAACATCTCTAGGCACCATGAACTTCCTATGACTCTTATTTTAGAATTAGAATTGTTTGATGTATGTGGTGTGGATTTCATGGGATCATTTGTGAGTTTATTTTGTACAAAGTATATTATGGTGGAGGTGGACTATTTATCTAAATGGGTAGAAGCGGTTGCGCTCCCCAATAATGAATGAGCAAGTGTTATGGCTTTCTTGAAAAAGATATCTTTTCTAGATTTAGCATGCCTCATGCAACCATTAGTGATAGTGGGTCACATTTTCGTAATCGCCTATTCAAGAGTCTTCTTGAGAAGTATGCAGTGAAACACAAGATGGCAACACCTTATCATCCACAAAATAGTGAACAGGTTGAGGTGTCTAATAGAGAAATCAAGTCCACTTTGGCAAAGACAGTTAATGTCAATAGCACTAATTGGTCAAGAAAACTAGACGATGCATTATGGGCTTACCGCACAACTTTCAAGACTCCTATAGGTGCTTCTCCTTATCATTTGGTGTATGGAAAAACATGTCACTTGCCTATTGAACTGGAGAACAAAGCACTATGGGCATTGAAGTAATTGAATTTTGAGTGGCGGGATACAACAAAGTCAAAGATGAAAGAGAGGAATGAATTGGATGAATACCGACTCCAAGCTTATGAAAGTTCTGTACTCTACAAAGAAAAGATGAATTTGCATCCTAATCACAAAATTGAGAGGAGGATAATTGAGAAAGGTGACCAAGTATTGCTCTACAACTCAAGACTTCACTTGTTTCCTAGTTAGTTAAAGTCTAGATGGTATGGTCCATTTACTGTGACAAGAGTGTTTCCATATGGTGCTTTGGAATTGAAGAGTAAGGGTGAAGACCTATTCAAAGTGAATGGTCAAAGAGTAAAACACTAAATGGGTAACACTAAAGAAATTAATTTGATTTTTTAAATGGACCTTGGTGAATTCTGAGTAACCAAGGCAATTACGTCCTACTGCGATGTTAAATCAAGTGCTGCATAGGACATAACCCCTGTGTTTGTACTTAATAATTTATACGATAATAAGTGTGTTCAGTATGCAAGATTAAAGATTGCAGAAAAGAGCCAGAATTTCTAGAAATCAGGTCATACAGACTCTTCATGCGTCGTACCTTAACGTGATGTCTCATAAGTAAGAGTCATAAGGACCTGAGAGTTAACTCAGATTTAGGTAAGTGGTCACTAGATTACTTATAACTTTCAGAATAAGTTGTAGCTTCTATATACAACTCATCATCTTGAGTCGTAACGCCTCCAAAACCCTTGTAAAGTTCTAGGTCTTTACAAAAGAAGGAAAATACCCGTAAGCATTGGTTACCAGTAGTACATATGACGCATAACCAAACTTACCAAGTATAGGGTCACGGGTTAACCCGACCCAACTAACCTATTTTAAATAAAAGAGGGGTTGCCGATCCAAGTACCTAACATTACAAACCGCTATTGTTGATTAATATCTGGTCTCTGAAAGCACAAAATCACTCAAAAATATACAATGATTCATTGGTTTCTCCCATATTCAACAAATTTCTCAAGCATTTGGGGTAGAGGGGTTGCTTAAATCGAAGAACTCTAAATTCTCAACAAACCAAGTAAGTTTTTTTTGTGTGTGAGTTTAAAAACCATACATTTCAAGTTAAATTTGAAAGTAAGTTGAGATTTTAGAATTTTTTTTCAAGTCAAATCTATATGTGTATGAAAATTGTGAACCCTAGTGCTTAGAAATCAAGTTCGAAATAGGGATTTGGGGGTGAACTTCAATGTGTGTACTGAAAAAGCATGTTTTTGGACTGAAATGGGGTGGTAATATTGTACATTGAAGGGTAGTTTGGTGATTGTATGTTGGAATAAACTCACAAACTAAAACCTTATGTTGCAGTAGATATTAGGCTCCTGATGACTCGTACCCACACTTAACGAGTCATTACGAGAATCCTAAACACTGACAACATAAAGGTTTAGTTGGGTGTAGGTTTTGGTATGGTTTCGACTTGATTATGTGAGTCGTAACCAACCCCGATCACTCATAACCAAAAAGCGTAATGACTGGGAAAATGAACATAAGAGATACTATTTCTGGTTAGCTTATGAGTATTGGTAATGAGTCGTATGTTAACCTTATGAATCACTAGGAGGACTCGTAACAGAACTAGTAAACATTGATCTGCTTTTATCTATCTTACAACTCAGTCATATGAGTTATAAACAGAGTAAACGACTCAGAACCCCCAGTCGTAACATGAACGGAGTATGCACACTAACATCTATTTTTCTTTGTTTTTCTTTCTTTTTCTTAGTAATTACTAATGAGTGTATGCACTCAGGTACTATTACTCCAAAATGTGACTCCTCAAAGATGAATACTAAGAAGAAGCTGGCCCCAAGGTTAGTTCCATTTTTAAGATGAGGAAACACGTGAATCTAGTATTGACCTTGTAGAGTACCCTATGAAAAAAAATTTGACCTATGGAAAAAACGACCTTGGGAAAAGAAGGTTGTCATACCAGAGGACACACCTCTAAGGAGGGATAGAAGGAAAAATCTGAGTACCTCTCCTCCATAGTCACTATTATCCTCAGAGGATGACAATAATGAAGATGATGAGAATATAGAAACTAAGAGTGAGTCAGGGGCAAAAAAGTTGATCTATTATGAAGTAGACTTGGAGAATACAAGTGGGGAAGAAGTAAATGTGACCCCAATCGATGTTCAACACTCACCACCACTACCACAATCTCACTTAGCTATTACACCTACTTTGGTGCCCATGATTTAATGGTAGGGGGTACTCTAGCATGTAGGATACAGATAACATATTATTATGGGTGAACCCTTCTATGGGAAACTCGAGAAGAGGGATATACTTGGAACTAAGACTAATTACTACAAGCATGTTTGTAATGCCTAGATTTGAGGCAAGATTCCAATAGTACAGGTTCCAGTGGATGAATTTATCACTAGGAAAATTCATTCCTACATTAGTATGAGAATTCTATGTTGCATAAAAAGGCGAGTTGAAGTGACAATACCTTCAGGGAAACTTGTGGAAGGGTAGTGATCTAATTATAAGCTTAACCATCCCTAGAGTTCGAGTAAATATTTTTGCAAGGACTATCTCCCAATTTTTGCATAGTCCTAACTTCTAGCCTCCAGTGAACACAGGAGAAATCAAGTATCACATAGAGGAAATATGGAAGGTAATAAGGAAAAAGATGGCGTCAAAGGACAAAATGATGTATTTTAGATGCATAGTGAATTTTATCATTACAATTAAGAAAGAATTACCTTGGGTGGTAGGTGGCCCAGGAGTGGCCTCACAGAAGATTGAGAAGAACACCCTCAACTTTAAAGCAAAATCTTGGTGGATGTTGCCTTGACACAGATTGTGTCCCACTACTAGGCACAATATACTTAGTCTGGTTCGTGCAGCATTAGTAGAAGGACTTACCGCCGGATATGAGTTCGACATCGCCCATTTCATTTCATGATAAATACGTGATGGAGTCATGGGGTGAAAAAAGGTAATTCTAGCATTCCCTTATTTATTAACACAAATTTGCATTAATGCGGAAGTGCCAAAACTACCTGAAGTTTATTAGTTCGATGATTGTAAAAGTACTATAGATTTGGGGTTGATTAGAGATGCAGCAAACCCCATGGCTAGACAAGCTAGGAGAGGAGCTAAAATTTTAGTTGAAATATACAAAATCCAAGATACACATTCGTAGGATGCAGGGCAGAATGAGACAGGTGGAGGTGTCCGACTGAGCGACAAACTTCTGATATAGTGGGTACCTCCAGTTCCCCCTTCTACACAGTCTGTACTAGCTTGCCCATACTCTTTTATAGAAATATCACTTGGGTTGATAATGATCTCACAGGCCATGTAGGATGATGTGATAAAGAGATCGGCCACACTAGAAACAATTGTTTGGAATATGGAAGGTGGTGTAAAACCTTAGGTTGAGAATAATCAAGAAGACCAAACCAAATGGGTAAAGGGTAGGTTGGATACTTTTGAGAAGCAAAAAACTCGTTAATTAGAAAGCGGCCAAACCCTGGACATTGCTGAGGTGAAAACTTAAGTGGCCGACATAAAACAAATGGTTAATTAGATGTATGATGGACCATTCATCCCGGCACCTATGATCATAGAGATTGAACCTGAGATCAAAGTTGAAAACATCTAGAGTATTCTAGTATGAGAAGAAATCCGACAAAAAAAGAGCGAAAAACACCAAAGCACAGAAAAGGGAAGTTTAAAGAAGGCAAGACAAGATAGCATACAAAGTGAGTGGGACCAGTAATTGAGGGTCCAAGAGATGGCAGTTGGTGCTGGTAGTTTGAAATAGGTAAGTGATAATTCTTAGGGAGGTAGTGATGTATCCCCAACACTTGACGTACCACTAAGCGCATTGGCCACAATCATTACCACTATTGTGGATAATGTCCCAGTAAGTGATGGGACTACTATTGAGGATGGTGGGACGTAACTTGAGGGCCCACGTGATGATACAACATGAGACAATGCTTTGAGCACCCAAATATGTCTACCTCCCTTAAATTACATTGATGATGCACTGGGGACAGTGCATAGGATTTTGTTGGGGGTGGGGTGTACTAAGGTCACCTCCGGTTACATTTGTCATGTTTCAAAACCTATAGGCCAAACTTCTGAAAAGCTTGTGAACTAGCATATTTTGTTAATTATTTGTGTTGTGCTAGTTTGTACAGTATATACTAAAAATAGGAAGGGACTTTGTACTTGTGGAAGTAGATGTGGTTTTAAAATGATTATGCTGAATTAGTTTTAATTTGAAAAATTATTTTGAAAAAAATTAAGACACCTCCTAAAATTTTTATTCATTATGTGATATGTGTACGTGTGAGAGGCGACTGTAAATCTGATAATGAAATTAGAATTAGGCATATAACAACTAGCGTAATCAATTGGATAACTGGATAAGTAATACCTATTAGTATGACCCTATGCGAGTGTGTGTGAGGTGTTACTTAGTTCCTGATGTGTTAGAATCTAGAACTTGCGCGATTGCTTTTACTTAGGGTGCAGGATAGTTGAGTTAGATATGATCATAGTCCATTATTATTTTGAGTCCAATCAAGACTAAATGTCTAATAAAATTATATGAATCCCTTGATCCAAACAGTTGAGCCTAATTGACCCATTTTTGTTGATTACATTGATTTCACCTTTCGTTTCACTTACAATGAACCTATTTTGGCCCTGGTCCTCCTTGGACACTGTGCACCTCAACTCAGCAAAATTGCCTAAGTTAAGGGTGACTATTATAGCAGTGCATAGGTAAAAATGAATATGAATAAAGACATGTAGAAATAAAATTAAAGAAGGGCAGGTGCAGTCAAAATAAATGACAATAAAAAGAAAAAAAAGAACGAAAAGAAAAAAAGTAAAAAGAGAAGAAACAAAATGTGTGAAAAGAAAAAAACACCTGGGTCAATCTGGACATGCTTCAAAATAAAAAAGAGAGACATAAGGGCTGAAATAAAAGGATGAAAAATGTAAAATAAGTGGACCCCAAGTAAAACGTATTGTCATTGAGGAATAATCATTGAAAAAAAACCCAAAAAGATACCATACAAACCCCAAACCTACGTTAAAATCTAAATAAATTCCTTTATTGATCCTATATCGACTATCCGACAACACAGGAAAAAAGCATATGAGCAAGCCTATGGTATTCTGTATACACCAGTTGATACCTTTTTATGAGCGAGAGTGCCTCTTGAAAATGTCCCTGAATAATTAATGTTGATCTAAACTGAGTGAATGGGATTTCTTTTGATTGTTAGAGTACCAGGGTTAGGTTGTTAGGTTTCTAGACTATTCGGTTAATGTGATTTGTGTCTATGTCTAGTTGTTTATTACTAATGTAATGACATCATTGGATTCCTTTATGTTTCTTCGTGTGCCAAATTGATATATACAGTTGGATTCTTGAGAATTTAAAACTAGGAGGGGGAATAAAAATATTCAAACTTAACTGAAAAGTCACTGCTATAGGTAATGTAGGCTCTTCATGTTTAAGCATAATTATTGTGTTAGATTTTTGGTTTCTATTTTGCCTGAGGACACGTACACTTTCTAAGTTGAGGTTGTTTTGGGTTCGTGGAAACACGACACTTTTGATGCTTAAAACAAAGAATTTATTCTTGAACTTTGGTTATTTTGGTAGAAATGATATTGGTTTGTGGTTGTTTCTAGTAAAATAGGTTAATAATAGTCTTGGAATGAGATAGAAAGAAAAACATTGAAAAAGATTATTTCTTTACATTGTATAAGTCAAAGAACAAGTCATCAACATATCATATGACCCGTAGGTATAGTCCTAAGCTTAACAATAATAAAAGTCAAGTGGGGAAGTTAAGTGAAGAGTGGATACGACTGGAGAGTACGAACCATAATATGTTGATGTGGGTCGTGACAAGAAATCATAAAGAGAATAAAAACTCAAGCAGCCATTCAGAGGTGAACTCATGGAAAAAGATGAGTCGTAAGTCTGATGACGACTCGTATTGACCAGTCGAAAGCTGACCAGTGTCTAGAGCATTGGAAGATCATGGCTTAGGTGGTGATGAGTGAATACCACGAGTAGTATGGTCATGATACGACTCATGAGGATGAGTTGTAGAGACAACAAAAACCTGGATCCTTCAAAGAGCAGTCATTGGAGTACATACGACACGCACTATACGACTTGTAAAAAGATCTTACAAGTGGACCAAGCGAGTCGTACCTTGTGCCGACATACTTTTTCTATTATGTTTTAATTAGTATTTCAAGGTTATTTTGAGATACTATAAATACCTTAGGTTATTCCTTTATTAGGTTATGCACTATTATGCATTTTTACAATACTTTTACTACTTTTTACATACTTTGCTATTTGAGATTGTGTTCTTTAGATTTTTTGCTTTTTATTCAATTGAAGACTTTGGATTTTCTTATTCTTATTCTTGTATAATTAATTACATGTGCTCCTTATGGATAATATTGGATTGTTGCATAAATATGAGCAGCTAATTTTCTTGACTAGGGTTGTGGGAACCCTATGGATTAACTACGTTAAGGAAGTGGGAGATTCATCTATTTTTCTACTGTGAGTGCATGTATCTTAATCCTATACATATTAATTGACCTCGTAGCTACTGTTGAAGCTTGAGGATTGCTTGTATTCGAGAGAGTCCTCACAAAGGAGTTTGAGATTTGGAAAAGGGAATTAAGATAGGAATTTGATATTCATGTCCATTTTATTTTTCCGCCATCTCAACTAATCAACTTGAGACTCAAAGGGTAAAATTTGAACTAAAGTTATAGACAAGGAGAAATAAGGAGACACCCTGAGACTCACAAGGTAAAGGGTGAGATTTATCAATGCATTCATAAGACAGTTAAGAATACATAGCTTGTTAGCTTTACATAGAGAGCAACAAAATAGTTAATTGAACATGAGAAAATTTATGGATTCGGGAAGAATAGGGAACATAGTCCTAGTATTTGTCTTCTATTATTTACAAACTCAAAGCACTCAAGTTCAGTTTCTACTTTCTATTCACTTCAAATTTCCCTATTTACTTTTCCACACTACTCGTGGATTTTTTCAAGTTTGAGATACTGCTCAACGTTTTCATGTGGGTTTGACTTCAACCTAATTTGGATTACAATATTTTCCATTGACTGCAAAATTCTTTAGAGGTTGGTTTTGGGAAACACCAAGCTTTAGCTAATGTAGGCCAAAAATGGCCTTCGCAATCATGAGGACTACGGTGCATTTCCGAAGACCAAGGAAATTGCCTAAATTTATTACTAGGTCTTGACCGCTTTTGATAAGTCTAAATTTATTGGCCATTGTATTAGCGAGACATCCTTCAAGTCCACGAAGGTTTAGTTGGCTTAAGCACCTGCGTTCGCGATGAAAGGACCTCTAAACATTATATATGAATAGACCCCAGTTTCCTTTGTCATTTATTACACTCCCAAGTTCCATTAACCCTAAAAAAATAGAAAATCATGGGTTGGGGGGGATCCAAAGAGGTTGATGGGGTCATTTTCTCAACATTATTTTTGTAATTTTTCATTAAATTGTTGATTAATCTCCCTAATTAAATTCAAATTCCTAGGTTACTTTTCAAGGAGATTTAGGGCTCATTTTTTCTCGGCTTTCACCCATTCTTAAGGGTAAATGACCCTTGAACTTAGAGGAATATTTTGACATATTCAAATTTATTATTTTCTAGTGGGACTTACATGGTATTGTTATCTCAACTTTTGACCAAGAGAATTTACATACAATATGGGTATTGTTACTCTTGTATTTATTCGTAGATTAATATTTTCTAGTGTGGCATCATGTGGAGGCTTTTAAAAGGAAAAGGCTCCGATCTAATAGACTTTATCAAGATTTTAGAGGTATCCAGGTAGTATAGGCTTAACTTTCTCTTAGATTGAGCATAAGTATGATATTATTTTGTTATTATTCTAGGTTTATCTGGGCACTTATGGCTTTGTTGATGACTCAATAGTTACAAGATTTATTAGCTGATTAGAAAGCTTATTTATTAGCTGATTAGAAATCTTTCTAGGTAGAATTTGGTCTGTCTTTCACCATGATTGAGTTAGATTGATATATAATGAATATTTTAAGCTTACTTAGTACCTTATAAGTTAATTAAAAATCATTATTTAATGTTTCGGTAGGTACTTTCTATATGTAGCATGTATTTTAAAGGCTAGTAGTTGGTCCCAACAATCATCCTCTAGGTGGTTTGCTTAGTTTAGCTCCTTGTTGACTTATGACGCCTTTAAGTCATAAAATTAGCATAAATATTGGACCTTATGATGACTTAGCCATTTTTATGGATTCCAGGTTAGTTTTACTAACCTGGAAAAAGTGACCTTTTGAATTTTTGAGCTGTACACCTAGATTAGTTAGATATTTTAGCCGCGTACCCAGATTTGTTTGTTAATATTTCACCTCTCATTTATTTGACAATATTACCTAGTAATCTTATTAAAGGCCATAGAAATAACTCATGATCTTAGAACTTTATGACACTTGGGCTATTTATTAATTCTGGCTCAATTTTGGCGATTGGTAGCTTCCTTGATATTTATTATATTGGGCTAATTTATGGCATATTTATTTAATGGCACTTGTTACTAGTTCTGGCTAATGTCCAACAATCATGATTGTATATGACACTTTATTATGATGATTTTAGTCTTAGTTCTCGTTCAAGTCCTACATTATGGTTCGAAGAGGGGTTCAGGTATATTGTCAAAATTAGGAATATTTTACAATTTTTGTTGTCGTTACTTTCTCCTTCTTTGCATATGTCAGGCTTATGGGGGATTAGTTGGGTTGTTTCTCTCTTTTCTTTGTCTTCTAGGCTTATGGGACCCTAGTTAGGTAGTATTTAGATAGTTTTCACTTTAAGTTATTTAATCTATCTATTAGATTTTTTTATTCTTATTTGGCGTGTTATTTCAAATTGATCCTTACCATTGACATGAATTTATATTCTTCCATTTTATTATACTTTTATTGTGATTTACATTAATCGGCCAATGATGCCTACTGAGTATCAGTTGATTTTGGTACTCATGCTACACTTTTACCTGTTTTTCAGGTATAGATCTGAGTATAAGTTATCGCCATGGATGTTTCATTCAAGCTTTCTTTTAAGGGATTCATAGATAGGGTATACTTTCAGAGCTAAAGCTGATTCTCTCTTCGTCAGCTATTTTTGGACAATTTTTAGTTTTTGGAGACTATCTGTATATTTGATACTATCCATTACTTTACTCATTTAAATTTAGAGGGTCTTATAATGACCATGCCTGGTCGTGGGATAATCTTTTTTCATATTTCCCTATTTTCCATGTCTTTTTGTACTTCCATCGTTATTTATGGTATTAGGTATTCTACTTGCATAAAAATTGCATTCCATAATCTTTCGCAATTTAGCCCATTACTTGTTGTGCCTACTATTGTTTTGCTTAACTACTTGTAGTTTAAAGTAGATGTCATCATAACTTGAGAAATTGGGTTGTGACAACTAGACAAGATATAGCTTGTGCCATGATTAAACTGAGTTGGTACACAATCAATACCAATCAAACTCATTTGATGGAAATGAAATGAGTTTTGAGATATTTAAAATACAATCAAGATTAGGCATTGCACAACAATAATATCTTATAGTAGCTGAAGAATATAGTGATGCAAATTGGATTACGGGACCATCTGTAGTAAAATCCACATATGGATATATTTTCACCATTAATGGATGAGCGGTGTCTTGGAAATCATCCAAACATACATGCATAGCTCCCTCTATAATAGAATCCGAGTTTATAGCTTTTAATAAGGCTAGTGAAGAAGCAGAATGGCTATGGAACTTTTGAGAATATATTTATCTTCGACCAAAACCAACAGCTTCTATATGCATACATTGTGATAGTTAAATAACAATAGGACAAGCTAAAAATATTATGTATAACAAAAAGTCATGTCACATGATGAAGACATAATATCATTAAGACAATTATTCTCTAGTAGAATTATACAGTAGACTATGTAAAATCAAAAGATAATCTAGTGGATCTTTTTACAAAAGGCCAAATTAGAAAGGTGGTTACAAAATCACAAAAGGAATGGGATTATGGACGAGAACAAGTCATTATAATCGTAACTCTACCTAGCTGACTAGAGATCCCAAGATTTGAGTTTAAGGAGATCAAAAAAAATTATGAATGATGATTTGATTTTCCTTGAATTCATGGAACTTTTATGCTTAAAATGGTGAAAATATGCATTTACTTGGGTTGTTTTGTCTGATATGATGTGTTTTTTTGTGTAATGCACGTAAATTAGGTTAAATTTGGCATGGATCCATTGGATAAAAAAAAATCCAGCAAAGCTAAGTATGGACAAGGTAATGAGTCATTTAGTTACCTAATGACTCGTGACCCAAGTCATGATGATACCAGTAATGAAGGTTGAGTCAGGATCAAAGTTGAAGATTTCTCATGATTCGTTATATCAGACCACGATTCATGATAAAAGTCGTGTTGAGCATAAGAGAAATGAAGTCCTGCAAGATGATAAGTTAGACAGTAATGGATATGAGTGAAGGCCACGAGTCATGTTCACAATATATGACTCATAGTGAGGAAGCGTGCTGAGCATGGCACAAATGTACTAAAAGATGAAATCAACTGGAGTCATCACGAATTCCAGCCAATGAATTCGTATGTCTTATAATGAGTTGTGATCACTGAAAACTAAAGAGAGCAATGAAGGCACGTAACGAGTCGCGATCAGTCCTAACGACTCATTACCAAAGGCATGACCACTAACAACTTAATTTTCCTATTTTGTTTTAATTAGTTTTCCTTTATTATTTTGCGAAACTATAAATACCCTTTTGCTATTCTGGTATTAGGTGATTCACTTAGAGATATTTTTACACACTTCATATTCTTGACCTTGGTTTTTGGGATTATTCAATTTAAGACTTTGGATTTTACTTTTTCATTCTTGTGCAATTAATTCTACATTTTCTTCATCAACTTCCATGGATTGTTGCATTACCATGAGCAACTAATTTCCTTAAATAGGGTTATGGGAACCCTAGAAGATTGATGAAGTAGAGAATGTGTAATATTCATCTAGATCAACATTTACACGTGCATTGTGATTTCCTTCAAGTTAATTATTATCTTAGTGGTGGCCAAATCTAAGAACCAACCTGTATTCGATACCATCTTCACATGAGATATTGATATTGGGAAAAGAGAAATACGATAGTGATTCAAGGCTATCAACCCTCATCTAATAGCTTGACACCCATAAGGTGATAGCTAAATTGGGATCTAGGACAAAGGAAGGTAGAGCGACTCCCTAAGACTCATAAGGTAAAGGGTGACATTTACCTTCAAGTCCATAAGATAGTTGGTAATACCGAGCTTGTCAGATTCTGCATGTGGAACGGTGAGATAGTTGGGTTGATCACGAGTAACTTATGAAGTTAGCAAGCCAAGGGGAACACTATCCTAGTATTTCTCTTAAATTTTTTACAACCAAAAGCACTCTTAATTGGTTAGTTTTGTTGATTACTATAAACCACCTATTTATTTTCCAACATATTTGGATACTTCATCAAGTTGGAGATACGAGATTGACCTATTACTTATGGAATTGACCTTAACTTAAGTTGGGTTACTGTATTTTACATCGACCGTGGTATACTTCTTTGGAGGTCTAGTTTGGGCGACATTAATTTTTGGCACCATTCAGGGTAATATGGTTATAGAGTTATTGCTTGATGTTGTTGCAGTTTTCAAGTTTTATTTTTTATTTTTTATTGGATATACATCGGTGTAAGCATAAAAATAGGATTCAAGGTAATCCCTTACTCCCACTACATCATATCCTAGAAAAAAAATTTTTATCCAAATCATACGATGATACAACACGCACATGATGGCCATCTTGAAGGGGTTTGGATGATCTAAATATTGTGCCTCCCCTTCTTCTTAAAGTGCAGGACATTATTTATCAATAATTAGAGCAATTATTAGTAGAAGTAGCTAACCAGAGGGGGGAAGCATATACCCAGTGTTTCAATAGGTAGAGCTGGTGAGGTAAAGACTAGTGGTTAATCATCGAGCAGCACTTAATGGGGACATAGATAGAGAGAGAAGGGGTAGATCTTAAGTAATCCCTGCATATTAGTACTTGCAATAATATGAAGATCCAGAGGAGGATATGAGGTACGTTGAGCATGTCGAGACATGCACTATCATTCCTCTTCTATTTCCACAAGGTATGAAGTTTTACATTACTAGTGCTATAATCTATTTGTTGAATCTTAAAGGTGTGTTTGCAAGCTTCCTGATCGATGATGCAAACATGTACCTTAAGAACTTTATTAGGATCTGCACCTCATACACTATACCTAGGGTATTTTAGGAAGCACTTAGATTCAAGTTGTTCCCTATTTAGTTGACTGTTGAAAGCTATATTATGGTTAGGAGAACTTTTTCGAGGATCTATTACTCCGTGGAATAATCTGCAAAGGTAGTTTTTAAACTTTTCTTTCATCTATCCAAGATGTTGAAATGGAAAATATTAATATATAACTTCAGACAATTATATTCTGAGTTAATGTATGAGGCATTGTTCCAGTTTGAGAAGAAGCTAATGATGGTACCTAATCATAAAATTGCAGGAACAAAATTGTTGGACAAATTCTATTGAGCTATGAATTTAGTTCTAGATCTATGGAAGATATGATTACTAGTGGAGCATTTATGCATCTACGTTGGGAGGTTGCCTCAGATATTTTAGATCATATCTCTCTTACCAACCAAAGATCGCATACTTAGGAGGCTGAGAGGGGCACTATCACTTAAGCTATTGGAGCTTCTAGTGAGTATATAGGTGTTGGTGATTTAGTGGTGAAAAAAGTTACATAGATTAAAACTAAGGTTGGGGTACTAACAAAGCAGTTTGGAGTAATGAATTCTTAAAAGCTGAATGCAATGGACACGTATAGTAAGGCCTCTAAACTTTATGATTCTGGTGTGGAGGAGGAGACTAAGTATTTAGATCAATAGTTGGGAAGAAAAGGAAATCAAGGTTGGAACTACTATCGATATAGGTACAGAGAGCGTAGTAAAGAGCATGATGGTGACTGGAGAAGAAAGGATGACTACAAAGAGAAAGGGAAAAGAGATATTCCACCAGGAATCGAAATAGAAAATACAGGATGGAGATGATGTTGTCCTAGATGTTCAAGGGTCAAGAAAATTAGGAAAATTACGTTAAGCAGATTAAGGAAGACAATTCACGTTTGACCCAAAAGGTAGAATTGCATACTGCTATGATCAAATAGTTATAGCAATAATTTGGTCAAATGTCAGTAATCTTAAATCAGTGGAAGATAGGTACCCTTCCAAGTAATAGAAAGTAAAATCATAAAAACGATGATAATTGTCTTGCTATTACCACTTGAAGGGGTAAGACAACTGTTGACCCCCCTATGACCTAGTTTATAGTTAAAGAATGATAGCGTTGACATATATGAGACACCTAAAGTAGAGTCAGGGGAGGTGGTGACTAATGCTAAGTCATCAAAATAGCCGATAGGTGTTGAGAAAGAAGTAAAAATGGATAAAAGTAAAGGGAAGGAAAATAAGCTAGTGTTAAAGACTATTCCAGGCCCTCTCCCATCTTTTCCTCAGTATTTAAAGAAGAAATAAGAGGAAAAGAATTACCAGAAAAAACTCTCTATGCTAGAGGAATTATCTGTTAACATTTCTCTTATGAAGGCGTTAAAGTAAATGTCAATTTACGTGAAGTTTATGTAAGATTTTATCACAACAAAGTGGATAGTGAGTTTTGAGCCTGCTGATAATATGAACCATTGTAGTGTTATTAATTCTAGATTATTAGTTGAGAAGAAGGAAGGCCATGGAGCTTTCACTATTCTATTTACTATTGGGTCCTTCAACTTTGCTTGAGATTTATGTGACTTAGGAGCCAGCATAAATAAGGTGCCGATGGAAGTATATAAGCAGTTGGGGTTAGTGATACCCAAACTGATTCTATGAGGTCATTGATGGCTGACCATATTGTAAAATGGCTAAGTGGTATTCTTTGTGAAATGTTGGTGAAGGTGGAATCATTCATATTTCTAAATGACTTTGTTAATATTTACTATGAGGTGGACTTCTAAGTCCCTATCATCTTGAGCAGACCCTTCCTTGCTAAATGTAGAGCATCGGTTGATATTGAGTTGGTACAGATAAAGTTTAGGCTCAATAATGAGAAAATGATCTTTAATGCATGTCAGTCGATATGACATCTTGATGATATGCTAGTGGTGTATATGATAGACATTATTATTGAAGATGTTGATGTAGTGACTATGCCTATTGAAGAGAAACTTGGAGAGGAGGCATTAATAGTGGTAATCATGAACTTCGATGGTGAGGCATTGATAAATATGATGATATGGTGAGCACATTGCATGGTAGAGTTTCTTACACTTATGCTCCAAAAAATCTTGATCTTGATCTAAAGAATAGAACCACTCCTCTAGCTCGACTATCTATTGAGGAGCCACTAGTTTGGAATTGAAGGCCCTCCCATCTTACTTGCAATATGCCTTCTTGGGGGACGACAGTACCTTGTTGATGATTATTGTAGCTAATTTAGTGTAGATAGAGGTAGAGGCATTGCAATTAGTGTTACAGAGATTCAAGAGGGTCACTGGATAGACCATTGTAGATTTTATGGAGATCCCACTAGGTATTTACACCCATAAAATACAGCTTGAACTAGATTTCATTCCTAGCATTAAACATAAGCTTTGCTTGAATACTCAAATGTAGGAGGTTATGAAGAAAGAGATTATTAAGTGGTTAGGTGTTGTAGTCATTTACCCTATTGCAAATAGCAAATAGACCAACCCTATTTAATGCATTCCCAAGAAGGGTGGGATCAGAATGATACCAAATAAGAAGAATAAACTTTTTCCCATGAGATAAGTTATTGGATGGCGAGAGTGTATGGACCATAGTAAAGTGAACACTTGAACTTAAAGGGACCACTTCCCTATTCCTTTTATATATCAGATGCTTGATAGGTTAGCAGATAGGGGTTGCTACTATCTTCTTGATAGGTACTTAGGTTACAATCATATTTTGATTGCCCCTGAGGACTAGGAAAAGATTACCTTTACCTACACTTATGGGACATTTGCATTCAAAAGAATGCCATTTGGATTATGAAATTCTCCTGCCACCTTTAAGAGATGTATGATGTTAATATTTTTTGACATGGTGGAGAACATGATCGAGGTCTTTATGGATGATTTTTTAGTTGTTGGGGATTCTTTTGATGCCTGCTTAGCTCATTTAGCCAATTAAATCTAAAGGTGTGAGAAGTGTAACCTAGTGTTAAATTAGGAGAAGTGCCACTTTATGGTAAAAATAGGTATTATTGTGGGGCACAAGATCTCAAAATGGGGCATTGAGGTGGATAGAGCAAAGATTAAAGTAACCAAAATATTGTCGTCACCAAAATGAATAAAGGATATTCAATGTTTTCTAGGTCATTCTAGTTTTTACATGAGGTGCATCGAGAACTTCTTGAAGACTGCTAATCCTCTATGAAAGCTCTTATATAAAGAGATGAAATTCGTATTTGATGATGCAAATTTTAAGGCCTTTGAATGCTTGAAGGTGCGGTTGGTGTCAGCTCCTATCATTGTATCCCCTAATATGCCTTCACCATTTGAGTTTATGTTCAATGCTAATGGAGTGACCTTGGGTGCTATCCTAGGCCGACAGAGAGACAATCCCTTCTATAATCCAGCAAGGCATTAAACCCTGAACGAAAGAATTATACAATTACTGAGCAGGACTTTTTGGCGGTGGTTTTTCCCTTTCAGAAGTTATGGTCTTACTTGACTGGGACCAAATTCATAGTCCATATAAATCATGTCGCATTGAGGTATCTTATGTCAAAAAAAGATGCTAAGTTGAGATTGAGACATTGGGTCCTCTTGCTATAAGAATTTGACTTTGAGTTAAAAGATTGGAAGGGCATGGAAAACCAGGTTGCAGACCACTTATCTCTCCTTGAGGATGAGGGAATGCAGAAATTAGGGGATGAACTTGACATAGATGATACTTTTATAGATGAGTGGGTTTTAGCAGCATTTCAAGACTTAATCCCATGGTTTGCTGATTTTACCAACTTTTTGGCTAGTGATCTAGTTCTGAAAGATTTTTTATCCCAGCAGAGATATTGGTTCATGCATGAGGTACAAAAGTTTTTCTAGGATAAACCTTATCTTTTCTATATTTATGCGAATTATGTGATTTGGAGATGTATTCTTGAGGGGGAGATAACGATTATCCTTGAGGCTTGTCATTCATCACCAATTAGGGGTCATCATGGTAGAACCCGCACAGCCCAAAAAATTCTATGGTATGGGTAGTATTGGCCCATAATCATTTAGAAAACTCATGACTATTCACAAGCCTACGACCAATGTCAGCTTTAAGGAAATATCTCACAATGCCATGAAATCCCCATAACACCATTTTGCAATTTGAGTGGTTTGATGTGTGAGGGATTGATTTCATGGATCCGCTCTTGATATCATATGTCTTGAAGTATATTTTGGTGGTGGTTGCCTATGTTTTGAAATAGGTGAATGTGGTTGCACTTCCAAACAATGAAGGTAGAAGTGTCATCTCTATATGAAGAAAAACATATTTTCTAGATTTGGTACTCCACATGCTATTATCAGCGATTGTGGGTCACATTTTTGCAATCATTTTTTCAAAGATCTCTTGAAAAATAATATATGAAGCATAAGGTGGCGACACCTTATCATCCACAAATGAGTGGGTATGTTGAGGTCTCTAATAGAAAGATCAAGTCAATATTGGTAAAGACTATGAATATCAGTAGGACTGACTGGTCAAAAAGGTTAGATAATGCTTTGTGGACCTACTGAATAGCTTTCAAGGCCCCCATAGGTTCCTCCCTATCTCAGCTTGTGTATGAGGAAGGCCACTTACCGATTGAATTTGTACATAAGGCACTATGGGCATTAAAAAGGCTAAATTTGGAGTGGCATAATATAGTTAATTTGAGGTTGAGAAAGGTAAATGAATTGTATAAATTCCTTTCTCTATGCGTATGAGAGTTCATTTCTATAGAAGGAGAGGATGAAGTTGTATCATGACAAGAAAATCAACAAATAGGTGTTCGAGCCTAGTGATCTAGTCTTGTTGTATAATTCAAGACTTTATTTATTTCCTTGCAAGCTGAATTTTAGGAGGTACAGACCATTCACCGTGGTTTGAGTGTAGTGATATTGAGCTGTAGCATGCTGGTGAAGCCTCATTTAAGGTGAATGGATAGAGGATAAAGCACTATATGGGAAACCCTGATGAAGTAAAAGTGGTTAATGATATAGACCTTGCTGAAGTTTGAGTAACAAAGGTAATCATACTGTGCTGCAATGTTAAATCAAGCATTGCATGAAAGGCAACCTATGGGGATGGTTGGTGAAGTCTGAGTATCCAACCTAGCCACGTCATGCCGCGAAGTTATAAAATCAAGCGTTGCATAGGAGGCAACCCATGTTTAGTACTTATTTTGTTATAAGGTATCTTATTTGTTCAGTGTGCAGGGTCGGATATTGCAAAAAAAATAGTAGAAACTTTCTGATGCCAAGCCATACGACTCATCTTAAAAGTCACTAGCATTATTTACAACTCGTGACTAGAGTCGTAGCAATATTGGGCCACAACCACTCACAGGAATTGGTTTCTGTTGTCATAACAAAACTTAGAACAAGTTATTGTCAGTGACAATGAATCATTGTACTGAACTATTATAACTAGAGACTGAGGTAAGATTTAGGCATAATATGGGGTGTCATAACACTTTACAAGTCATAAAAATTTGTTAGATGACTCATTATAGGACCGACATCACAGCCTAGCGGGTCAACCAAATTTGAGCTCAAAGTTTTAAATGGGAATTAACTCTCATTATTGATCCTCTTCTCGTTTTAAGACTAAAAATCCATCATTCCCTTAACTGCATCAAATTACTTAAAATATACTCAAAAAGTCATTTCCAAGCATAACATAAGTCAAGAAAAATCTTCCATTTCCTAAAATCAAGAGTCTCAAGAACAAGCGCAAGAAATTTCTAAAGCATTCTTCTTTTTTTCAAGGAATCTAATCAACTAAATCAAGTAAGTTGTGCTTTAAGTTGTTGATATCATGAGTGGGTCCTTAAGAATGGTTAAAGTCTATTTGATTCCTTAATTAAACTATGTGCACAAAGTGAAATTTTACCCTATTCTTGAGAATCATTAATGTGAACTGATAAACATGGGAGTGTACTAAATTTTTCGTTTAAAATTGTGTGGGGGGGTGAATTAGGAGCATGATGAACTTCGTTAGAACTATGGGGAATTCTGATTACCCAGTGGGTACGTGAGTGTCGAAACTAACTCCTCTAAACCTATATGCTATAGTAGCAACGAAGTCTAATAATGACTCATAGGATCACTGTGATGCCCCGTAGTTTTCTCAAATTGGTATCACATCGTGGTATAATTGGAAGGGTCAATCTTCTGAAAAAATTTCCAAGTGTCAAAAAGACTTAGTCACATTTTGAACCCCTAGCCTTTGATGATTTTATTTTCGACCTTCCCAGCCTTGGAGAGTTAATTTTTAAGTTGTTTTACGTTTAGGGGAGTAAAAGGGATGTGTCAGGGAAGTTTCATATTTTTTGGACAATGTTAGAAGTGTGTTTGGATGTTGGAAATAGTGAATCCATGTGAAGTTGACGCGCCGCATCGATGGTTGCATCGATGAAGCAGTGAACCGAAGCGATATCAATGTGTTGTATCAGTTGGCACATCGGTGCCCAGGTTGCGTCATTTTAAATAATAACCAGGTTTGGGAAGGACATATTAGTC
Source organism: Capsicum annuum (assembly GCF_002878395.1). Classification (NCBI taxonomy): domain Eukaryota; kingdom Viridiplantae; phylum Streptophyta; class Magnoliopsida; order Solanales; family Solanaceae; genus Capsicum; species Capsicum annuum. The sequence goes on along the minus strand of NC_061122.1, from coordinate 69,307,496 downwards.
TTTTTCCTTGTCATATTTCTTCCATAACACAAAGTTATTAAGTATTGAGGGCTCATATCATTTGAAACTACTTAGAATCTCTCAAATAAAAACCCTAGTCCTTTCATCTAAGAGCAGGAGTTCATCATTACAGGTCAAAAATTCTTAGAACTAAGGTATGATTCAAATTCTACTCTTCCTCATAAAGGATATAAGGTACGTGGGGTTTTTCTAAAACTACTTGGGAATAAGAAATTATTTCAACAACGTTTAGCATTGTGAGATTTTAAAATCTTAAAGGGGTTTTGGAATTTACATTGAAATTTGTGTTATGAATTCTTTAGTGACATTATGGTTTTGATTTTTAGGCCTGTTTCCCCCAAGTTGATTTGAAATCTTATATATATGTATATGTATGTATGTGGTTAATTTGATAATTGAATTGAGAGCATAACTATTTACGCTCCCTCTCATGTTGTGATACCTCTTGATTTTAGAATGTTATTTAGAAGTATGATTATATATGTTCATGACTATTGTTGAATGATGTAAGCTTTATCTTTAAACTGGTGAGAGAGGTTTTGCATGTTGATAAATATTGAATATATAATGAATGATTGCATGGTTTGCCAAAATTGCATAACCACCACATGTTTGCTGAAATGATCAAAAAGGATGATTTTACATAGTTTGATAAGTGTATCGAAGAATGAATCTTCTTAAATTGTTGAAATATGGTGGTCTAAACTTTATGTTTTGAAAGAGAAAATCGTGATATGATTTTTATAGATCAAAAACATGACTTGCAAGTCTTGGTATGACAATACCAATTCAGATAATGCCATAGTAGCACAGAATAGAACAGAACAGAATGTCGATTTTCATTTAGATTTTTAGATTTTGAACTTAGAATAACACATGTTTAGAAAAGGCTAAAAATAGGCATAAAGAGATGTTAGGTGGTTACCCAAATAAGGCACGAGTCTAGAAGACTCATTGCCCAAAATTGTGTTTTGCCGATACGATAAACTTGGGTTGGGGGCTTGGCCGCCGAGTTAAGGGCGGAGTTAGGTGGTTACCCAAATAAGGCACGAGTCAAGAAGACTCATTGCCCAAAATTGTGTTTTGCCGATACGGTAAACTAGGGTTGGGGGCTTGGCCACCGAGTTAAGGGCGGACTCCATATAGCCCGTGGGGTCGTAGAATTGTAGGGTGGACCACCTAACTCAGAAGTAATAGAAAGATCAGAACTGCATTGATAAGAAGTTTTCATGAACCTCATAGAATTTCCCATGAGTTTTAAACTATATCATGGATGATGTTTTCATGACTTTCTCTCACCTATTTTATATATAAATGCATTATTTTGGATTTCTCTGTATACCAGTACAATTGTATTGACCCCCTATCTTTTAGGGTCTGAGGCTCTGTCTAGAGGTCCTGCTAACCCGTAGAGTTGATAGTCAGAACAGTGTAGTTGGTGAGCCATCCTTACCTCAGAAGGCCATTCTTAGAATATTATTATTTCATTATGGTATTGGTCCACTAGAGGCCTTTTCCTAGATTTCATACAGTTTTATTGGTTTTCATATGTAATAGAGATTTTGCAGACTGAAATAGACGTTGTTTAGATGTTGATAGATCTCTTTCCAGTATTGTTAAAGTGAATTCAGAGTATGCCCATGATTCTGTTTATTTTATTTTTGCATTCTTTTCTTTACTATTGAGTATTGTGCGTGATTACCAGAAATAAAAAGGAACCCAAGCCTCCATGATTTGGGATGCTCGTCACGGCTAGGGCCCCAGCTCGGGTGATGACAAACTTGGTATCAGAGCATGATTCATGGTCCTAGGGTGCTTTCAAAATTGCATCGGGTAGAGTCTTATTTGTGGGTGTGTAGCGCGCTATACTTATAGACAAGAGGCTACTGGGCGTTTAGGAATGTTTCTCTTCTTTGTGATTTAGTTCATGCTGTAGAGTCTAAATGTTTCCTAATTAATGGTCTTGCCTATTTTAGAAAAGCTATCATTCCTCTATACCTCTCTAATAATCAGAATACCCAGATAGAAGATGTTCGTCCTACTCACTGGATGAGGAAACATAACCGGGCTCACTCTCCTAATTTTGTTGCTTTTTTGGGAGTCCCTCTGGTTCAGTCCAGTCCCTCCTAAGAACCTAGGGCTCCCCGGTCTGGAACTAATCATACCCAACCTCTCCAGAGAGAGATATCAAATGCTGAGTTTAGACAGTCGATGCATATGATTGCACAATTAGTGGCGTCATAGGATCGACAATTGGAAGATGTTAGGTCTGCGTCTCTTAACTCTGAGGCTACTTGGGTGGGTCATTTCATGAGGTTGAACCCACCTAAGTTTACTGGTACAAAGTTGGAGGAAGATTCACAGGAGTTCATGGATGAGATGGAGAAAATATTTCGAGTGATGCATGTGGATGAAGTAGAAGGGGTTCCTAGTTGACCGACGATCTTAGAATTTTCAGACTAATCATGAATCCAGGGCACAGGATACCCAGTCCCAGGGCAGTTTGGTTCAGCAGCATCGTATGTTTCCACAGTGTGAGACTTGCGGTAAGTATCATCCAGGGAGGTGTTAGCTGGGCACACTGGTATGCTATTTATGTGGTCAGTTGGGTTATTTCCAGAGAGATTTTCCTTTTTCTATAAGGAATGTTGGTGGTGCTAAGTCACAGAAAAATTCTTCCATGCCACCGCCACCTCAAAAGGGCGCCACTTTAGCTGTCAGGAATAGTCGCAACTGGTTGTATGCTTTGTCAAATCTCTAGGAGGTAAAGGCCTCACCAGATGTAGTCATGAGTACGTTACAAATTTTCTATCATGATGTGTATGTGTTACTTGATCCCGGGTCTACCTTGTCTTATGTGACCCCATATGTGTCTGTCGATTTTGGGTTTGTGCCCGATGTAATTGTAGAACCTTTTTTTATTTCTACTCTAGTGGGTAATTCTGTTGTGGCTAGGAGGGTGTATAAGTAAGAATTGTGTTGTGTCTATTTATAGCTGTGATACTGTGGTAGACCTCATAGAGCTTGATATGGTTGATTTTGATGCCATCTTAGGAATGGATTAGCTCCATTTATGTTATGCCACGCTAGACTGTAGAACCCGAAAGGTTACTTTATATTTTCTGAATGAACCAGTGATAGAATGGGAGGGGCATTTTTTAGCACCCAGAGAGAACTTTATATCTTACCTCAGAGCTCGTAAACTCTTTTCCAAGGGCTGTTTGTATCATTTTATTCGGGTTAAGGATTCAAAAACCGAAAGTCCTTCTCCGATAGAGGCATTGGTTGGAACTTTTGAAGGATTATGATATGAGCTTGCACTATCATCCAGGCAAGGCGAATGTGGTAGCGGACACCCTCGTCAAATTATCTATGGGCATCCTTTCTCATGTTGAGGAAGGGAATATGGATATGGTGAAGGATATTCATTGACTTGCAAATCTAGGGGTACAACTTTTGGATTCTGAGAATAGAGGAGTAGTTGTTCATGAGATAGCTAAATCTTTCCTTTGTGCAGAAGTTAAGGAGAAGCAGGCCAAAGATCCCATTTTGATGCAAATTAAGAAAGATATGGGGCAGCAGAAGGTGATGTCTTTTGAAATTGGTGGTGTTAGGGTTCTGAGATATCAAGGTAGATTATGTATGCCAGATATTGATGGTTTGTGGAAATGAATCCTTGACGAATCTCACATTTCGAGGTATGTTGTTCACCCAGGCTTTACAAAAATGTATCATAATCTAAAAGCTATATATTGGCGGAATAATATGAAATGTGATGTGGCTGGCTTTGTTTCCAAGTGTTTGAATTGTCAACAAGTTAAAGTGGAACATTTGGGGCCAGGTGGTACTTACCAAGAGATAGTTTTGCCGTTATGGAAGTGGGAGATGATAAATGTAGATTTCATTACAAGACTTTCGAGGTCCTGAAATCCGTATGATTCTATTTGGGTAATTGTGGACTGGCTGACCAAGTCAGCTCATTTTCTATCTATCAGGACTGACTATTCGGGAGATGATTATGCTAAGTTGTTTATTGCAAAAGTGGTTCATTTGCATGGGGTACCTGTATCCATATTATCTGACCGAGGTACGCAATTCTCTTCACAGATTTGGAAATTCTTTCAGAGGGTTTAGGTACCTAAGTGAACCTGAGTACTGCTTTCCACCCTCAGATCGATGGGCAAGCCGAACGCACCATTCAGACCCTTAAGGATATATTGAGGGCCTGTGTAATTGACTTTAAAGGTAGTTGGGTAGATCACTTGCCATTGATAGAGTTTGCATATAATAATAGCTACCATGCCAGTATTAAGACGAATCATTTTGAGGCATTTTATGGAAGAAGATGTAGGTTGCCAATAGGGTGGTTTAAAGTAGATGAAATGCTATATTTTGGTCCTGATCTTATTCATCAGGCGATGGAGAAAGTGAAAATCATTAGATACGACTTAAAATAGCTCAGAGTCGACAGAAGTCCTATGCTGATGTTAGAAGAAGGGAGCTAGAATTTGTGGTTGGTGATTGGGTGTTTCTCAAAGTCTCTCTTATGGAGGGAGTTATGCATTTCGGAAAGAAAGGGAAGTTGAGTCCTCACTATATAGGGCCATACAAAATTTTAAGAAGGATACGTGAGGTCGTGTATGAGTTGAGTTGCCTGCAAGTCTGGATTCTGTTCACCCAGTGTTCCACATATCCATGTTGAAAAAATGTATTTGAGACCATTCCCTAGTGTTTCCTGTACAGGAGATCAAGGTGGCAGACTCCTTGTTTTACGAAGAAGAGCCTATTGAAATCTTAGATCGCCAAGTTAGAAAGTTTAGAAACAAGGAAATAGTCTCGGTTAAGATACTGTGGAAGAATAAAAAAGTTGAGAAAGCTACTTAAGAATTAGAAGATGACATGCGAGCTAGGTATCCAAACCACTTTGAGTCAATAGGTGACGTCATAGAAGGTACTATTTAATTTCTCTCCACATCCCTCCTTCTTTATTTTCCTTGGTATGTTGAAATTGTGCTTGCCTGTGTTCTAAGTCATCATTCAGGGACAAATGATCCCAAGGGGGGGATAATGTAATGCCTAGTAGTTTTGTTCGACTTGATGTCACCTAGAGCCATGTTTGAGAGGCTAGCATCTTGAAAATACTCTAAGTGTAAAAAGGGACTTAGTTATTTTGAGCTCCTAATTGTTGATGATTTTATTCTCGGCCTTCCCAACCCTCAATAGTTGATATGTTAGCTAGTTCATGACCCGGGAGGTTAATAGGTGTTCCCGAACAAGCTTCGGATTTTTTGGGCTGCGTTTAGACCTTGTTTGGTGTCCCAAAAAGTGGACCAACACGATCTTGGCGCGCCGCGTCACCTATCACGTTGGTCAATTTTTGTGCAGGAACTGCCAGGCAAAAGTATTGAGGCTTGGCGTGTATAGGGTGCGACGCATCGCCAGTTGCGTGATGCCCAGTTGTTTCAGCTTTTAAAATCCACATTTTTAAGAGCAATTAGGTCATTTTCCCTAATTCAAATACGCCTCAAACACGAGATTAAAAGATTATATCAGCACTTTAGGTTGGTTTTCATGAAAAATAACTCTCTTAACATCAATTGAAAACCCTAGCCTCTTCTTTTAAGATCAAGAGCTCATCCTTGCAAGTCAATAGTTTCAAGAACTAAGGTGAATTTTGAAATCCACTCTTCTTCCTAAACAACATAAGGTACGCGTATTTTTCCTAAAAAATACATGGGCATAGTAAATTCTTTTAATTATGCAAAAGGTTTAGATATCATGATTTTACGGAAAGAGTTTTGGATTTACAAGTATAATTGTGTTTTAGAATCCTTGAGAATATTGTTTTGGTGTTTAGGCCTTCCCTTGAAAGTGATTTGATTAGTATATATGTATGTATGCATTGAAACTTTGAATTGTGAATTGGGAGCATAAAATATCGAATCTCCTCCTCTTCTATTACTTCGTTACTTGATTTACAAGTTATGAATCGTTACATTTCATGGTTTTAAGGAAGGAATCAAAATGCTAATTATCTTATATGAATTTTATGATGATTAAGAATGGGAGAGAGGAATGTTATTATGATTTAGAATGTTGAAATTGATAAATGAAGAAACTTTAGGAATGTTTTTGAGAAATTGGCCACTACTTATTTTAGTTATTGAATGAATGGAAAGCCTTTGCATGATTTTGACTTATGATTTGAGATATGAATTTTCTTATACTATATGCATGTTCAAGTGGCCTGAACATTGTTTAGAATGAAATAATCAGACATAGCACTTTATGATATAAGTAGTCAACTTGCAAGTCTTGGTATGACGATACCAAATTAGACCATGCCATAATAGACACAGACTAGTATAGAAATAAGATTTCTATCAGACTTTTATGATTTTTGAATTCAGAATAATACCTGTTCAGAAAAGGCTAAAATAGGGCATAAAGAGATGTTAGGTGGTTCCCCGTAGGAGGTATGAGTTCAGATAACTTATTGCCCAAAACTGGGTTTTGCCGATACGGGTATATTATTCTATGCTGGCCTAGTTCCCTGTGGCGTATCAGACTCAAACAGTCTAACCCTTGCTGCAAACTTGGGTCAGCGGATTCTCTATCGAGTCAATGGTGGATTCCATATAGCCTGTGGAATATCAAACTTGTAAGGGAGTGCCACCTAACTCAGAAGTAATACAAACAATTGAATTATATTGACATGAACGTTTTATGATTATTCAATAAGTGCCCAAGTATTTTTGAACTATATCATGCATGATGATTTGTGATTTGCTCTCACTTATTATATATATATATATATATATATATATATATATATAAACATATTATTTTGGATTTCTCTGCTTATTAGTAAATTTGTATTGACCCCCTACCTTTCAGGTTCTGAGGCTCAGTCTAGGGGTTCTGATAAGCAGTAAATTACTTTAGGCAGGAGTGACGAGTACAGTTGGTGAGCCTTCTATATTTCAGAAGGCCTATTTTCTTTTAGTCATTTATCATTCATTATGGTTTTGATCTACTGGGGGCCTTGTCCTAGATTCAGACAAGTTTTGATGTCTTATGTAGTAGAGATTTTGCAGATGGAAAAAGATGTTTCTTTTATGTTAAAAAACCTATTTTTGTATTGTTGAACAGATTTTAGATTTATGACTATTATTCCATTTCGTTTTGTATTTTTTGCACTTTTTTTATATATGAATGGTGTATGTGATTATAAGTTAGAAGGGTTCTCGGGCCTTCATGGTTCGGGATGCCCGTCCTGGCCAGGGCCCCGGTTTGGGTCGTGACATGAATTCTATGCAAGATTGAAACAATAGCATAATTTTTAGGTTGTTCATACATAGGTAGTTATTTAAATTTGACACGAATTTTTACTTTGACATTTAACGTGGATGTTGTTCATTTTAAACACCTTAACCAGTTTTCAACTGTGTCATTTTGACATCTTTTGTTGACTAAGCATAAGATGTGTACTACATGAATTTTGAGTGTGTTTAAGGTTTTTTTGTATTTTTTTTCTTTCTCCTTCTTCCTCACTCTTTTTTCCTCGCCTTTTTTTTCTTTTGTTTTTCCTTATTCCTTCTCTTGCCACCTATTTAAACTGTAAAAGATGTTGTTATTCATCTTGATGCTTTATTACTTTTATTTCTCTGCTGGATCTCCTCTATTTCATTTGATTTTGTGCAGATACATTTTTTATTTTGAATTTTTACTGCTCAATTTCTCTTCGATGCAATATATTTTGGTGATTATCTTATCTGAGTTTGTTCAGTTTTGTGTGACTTTGAGTTTCTAATGATTAATCTCTCTTCGAATCGATATATTTTTGGTGATTATCTTATCTGAATTTGTTCAATTTTGTCTGATTTTTCTTTTCTGTATCCAGATTAGTTAAAACTTAGGTGTTAAGGGTGCTAATATTTAGCTGGATACTTTGTTACGTTACCTTTTTTTTATCTATTAAATTTTCCTTTGTTCATGCTAAAGTTTGTGAAAGAGACGACACAAGAAGGTAATGGAGTTAAAAAAAATAAATGTGAGAAAAACAGAATTTCACATGTTGTATATAAATTTGTTCATTTTTCCTTGTAGGAGGCGTTTGACACCACTCAATTAAGCTGATCATGAGAATATACAAACAGTATTAAAATGAAACATTTGGAGGTTGGTTTAAGTATTAAAAATGAACAATGCCCACTTTGAATGTCAAAGTGAAAATTCATACAAAATTTAGAAGTCTAGCGATGTGTTTGACCTATTTTCTATATTTACCTATGCCTTAAGCCATCGATAGGCCCTTAAACTTGTTTCAAATTTTCACTTAGACCCCTCAACTCATACCTTGACCTATTGAACACCTAAATTATTCAAAATATATACCTACCAAGAACAAATTGTTTATGTGGCAAGGATTGTGTCTTTCACCTTCTTTAGGTGCGTGAATTGAATACTAAATAATATTTTATTTTTATTTTTATTAAAAAATTTACACTTAAATGTACTTTAATTAATATAATTTTAGTAATAGAAATTTCTTAACTAAAAAAAAGAAAGAAAAGAAAACCCACCCCACCCAACCCCCCTCTCCCTTCTTCCCTTCCCTAGCCGACATCTTCTTCACCTAATTTTGTAACTTTTTTTCCAAGAAAATCTATTTATAGTAATTTCATTTCTATTTAATTTTTATATGTTGTGTGTTATTTGTATTGTTGTTTGGTTGACAGACTGGAATCATCAGAGTTAGTGTTGGTTGCCCTGAACATTGACAGTCCGACTTGGGCCAATGCCTGAAAGGCAGCCCGAAATTCAGCATGAGAAACATTCTCATTCAAAGAATCAGTAGACAGGGGTGGTTGGTTATCATTTATATGTATATTAGCTCAGCGAGGAGGCATATTATATCACGTAAAAGTATGAGCTAAAGCAGATAGAGATAATTGTAAGCACGATAGGTCATGAAAGAAAAGATGATTTTCTAAATCGTTTTGTAGCCTCTTGTTCATAAATGTGGCACGTTTCACACTTATGATCAACACTCTACGTAACGTACCTTGTCTAACTCCTTAGGACTCTTTAAACCTTAGGCTCTGATACCAAGTTATTTACACCCCGAAAAGGTACCCCGAGCGTCACACGGTGCTCGAGACTACAAGTAGTCCCAAGCTAACCCTTTTAAGCCTTTTATAAATTCTGAAAATCATAATAAAGTAAACTAGGCATACAAAATACTGAATTGCTGAATTACTGTCTGAACTAAAAGTATATAACCTAGAAATCTAGTCAATCAACACTTTAAATTTAAAATAAGATAAACAGCCGGACAAACCTCTACAACTACTAACTAGAGAGCCACTGGGACAAACCCCTTGCTAACTACAACTAAACTAAAAACAACTGATTAAAGTACTTCATAAAGTTAAAAAACTAAATAAGGAGGTCCTTGAACTATAAGGACTCACCAACTGTCGGAATGTAGGTAGGGATGCTCGCGATCAATCACGCTTCTAGAACTGAGCACCAGAACCTACATTATAAGACAATGTAGCACATAGACGTATATGTGGATCAGTACTTTTGAAATGTACTGAGCACGTAGGGGTGAATTCATAAGTAAAACAGTAACTAGATATGTATATATCTTGTAAAGAATGCATGCTAAGTGTAAATGACTCACCTTGGCTTGAATAAGGCAAAAGATGCAAAATATACACAATATGTAATAAAGCGTAAAGACAATCCTTGTGAGACATCACACTTAGTTCTAAAAGAAAACTGTACTTTTATTATTTCTATTAGTGGAATGAGTAGGACTAAAGTTGAGCTATTATGGTGTCCAACGTCTTGTTCTCTTGTAGGGAAAAGCTCACATTAGGGAGAGCTGTCATATAGGACCTGATTTAAGTGATCACAATCTGTATCTGCATCCATATAAATGGGAATAATCTGAACCTACATTGTCTCATCGTTTTGGGTCATGTGAACTAAGACACATACCCAACTTGGTGCTAAATACCACTCCCTTACTTATGTGCCCATTCTATAGGAAATCCACCTTAAAATAGCATAAGGGTTTATAATTCAAAACTAACATGTGTGGATTCCATATCTTAACTGAGGATCAAAAGATCAATTCTTGCTTGAAATCTAAATACATACTTAACAAAGATTTATTAAAACATAATCTTCTTGAAATATCAAAACTTAAACTTAGGGCTCAAAAACCCATGCTTTAAACTCATGTTAATTCATAACAAAATTTATGCTCAGTAATAATAATCTTGAAATGCTTTAACAATTCTAGTCAAGATAATGAAATTCAATTCTTAACATAAGAAATCAATTCACACGCATAAATAGGTGAAAGTAGTTGTGCAATTCAACACTTAACTCACTTGGTAACTTCATAAACTTCAAACAATGATATTAGGGTATGAACCCTAGACTGCAAATCATATAAATTTAACTTTTAAAACTAGTTTTGGGCACAAGGATGAAAGGAGTATCCTTATTCATAACCCCACATACCTTATTGGCCTAATTGATGTAGAAACATGACTTTGAACTCCTAAAGATGTTCTTGAAGTCTTATTCTTGAAATTCTTGGACTTAGAAACTTAGATTATTGACTTTCTTGAAGAAGGAGTAATAGAGTTTTGGTGTTCTTGAGAGGAGGTTAGGATTTTCTTGGAGAGGAAAAGTGAATAAAGATGTAACTAATACACTTTAGGGCTGAAATTTTGTGTTAGGGAAGGATTTGGGTGAGGGGAAATAACTCAAATACCACCATAGACCCGTAATTTAATAAGACGAATTGGGCACCCAATGAGATAAGCAGCATGTAACATCACTCACATAACACGATAGGCATCGATCGCGTTGCTACTCCTGACTTGATTACCGATGCGTCATGACCATATCCGGAGCCTCCCTATTTTGGTCATCCAAAAATTCCCGCAACCTTGTTTGAAAAATCTAAAACTCACCAAGGATATACCATTGACAACCTGATCATGAAACAACTTAGAAATTGTCATTCCAAGGTCGGGAGGGTCAAAAATAAACTTTTTGAAGTTTAAGAGCTTTAGAAATGACTAAGTCCTAAAACTAAGGGAAATTTTCTATGTCTTGGACCTCCTTAACATGCACTAGTAAGTTGAATTAAGCTAGGATTTTATGGGGTCTTACATAATCATTTACCAAGTCCATCAAATTCAATTACCTCCTCTTTATGAAAACCAACAAATCAAGTTCCCTAATCCAAGAACTTTTAAGAAAAACATCAAGATTATGGTTCTCTTTTAAGCTTAAGGATTTAAGGTATGTGTGATATGCATCCATGGTCCCTTTTCATCCATGGAGCCCAATAATCCTCTTTTTATATCAAATTATGAGTTTTTACATGTTTATGATGAATTGTCTTCATGAAGTCGTTATTGATTTTGATTACAAGTTATGTTACAAGTGTTTTTTCAATGGAATGGGACCTTATATGATTTACATAGTGGAAATTGTTATGTTAAAATCCTAATTCATGGTTTTAGTATTGTAACTATGTTTTCAATCACATGCTTTACCCATTCCCATGCTTAAATTCATGACTCCCATATGTTTGATGAAATGTCTAAATGTTGGATTTTGAACAATGATCCCTTATTATGGTTTTTAGAGCTTCATATTTCATTAGTATTTTATTCAGTGCTAGTAGGTTATGAAGACCCGATACTTAGTTGTTTACATAAATTCAGTATCTTTAAAATGATTTCAGATAGACTATGACCATTATCATTCAGTCAAGTTATTTATGATCAGTTTCTTGTTTAGTTAAGCATAGTTCAGTCTAGGAATCAATGTCGGTTTAGTTGGGAGTAGGATTTAACACCGAGAAAACCCAGGAAGAGGGGCTCAACTACTAGTAGAGAATGTGACTTTTAGTAGTAGTCCCTGAGTTCCTAAACTACATAGCCAGTATGGGTTGGAGATATCAACCTATCAGTTAAGGGTTGATAAAGTATTTACCAGCCAGCTGAGGGTAACATATATCTCATTATAGCACCTTCCATATGAGGGTGACTCATTATTCTTTTAGGACATTAGTTTAGTAGATCCAAATAACCATTGTTAGTACCTATGGTACGGTAATGACACCCTTCTGACTAGGGTTATAGGTTGGACCCCAATTAGCTCAAATTGGGGTATATCAGTTAGATGATACCTCCCACAGTCTCAGTCCATTATTTAGTACTGAATTTAGTTTATTTTTTCTTGATCATAGCATATAGTTCATCAGTTATTCAGATACCAGATTTTAGTATTTTTATTTACAAACTATTTTAGTATCATGTTATGTGCTTGGTCACGCATTCTCAGATTTTATATCTTTCATAAATTTATGCATCAGTTATCTCATGTTATTCAGTCAATCATTATTTCATGCATATGAACCTATGTATTTCAGCCTAACCTCATCTCATATACCAGTACATTCAAAGTATTGATCACATACTTTTCTTTGCACTATGATGTCTTATTCATAGGTTCAGATGCTCAATGTTCTAACCGCTCTTTGATAGTTCAGCTTATTAGCAACAACAGCTGTGATGAGTCCTCATATGTCGAGGACCTATTTGTTATTTTAGTATTTTCATATTTCTTTTCAGTTAATTTAGTTTGGAGTTAGTTAGGGCTATCTAATTAACTCTTCTGCCAGTTAAAGGCTTTCAGATGTTCAGTCTTTCAGATAGTTAGTCAGTTTATCAGTTTTTTGATCATTCTTTTCAGTATGTCATCAGATGTCAAAATTTATGATTTAAATCATTTTATCAGTATTTGAACTTTATGGTTTTATTCAGTTGTTTTTGCACATGTTTATTATTAGTCTATTATTTAGTTCTCACAGCAGGTACCAAATCATGGGTTAGCTTGTGGTCACACTTGACCGTAAGCACTGTTGCCACAAATAGGGGTAGCCTCAGGTCGTGACAAATTCCCTGTATTTACCATTCACACTTTCAACTTGAATCCAACAATCCCCCACATAAATGGGGAATGACTATCTTATAAAGAATTTATGGACAAAGCATGTGATCATCAAGCAAAGACTAATTACATCTGGATAAGTGGGTTTTTCTTTAAAATTTTCGTAGTTAACATGAATCGAATGCACTCAGTCAATCGGTATTTTTGATATCCTTGAATCGTTGAGCTTTAATGTACACCCAGGCAACACATGTCACACAACCAACCCTTTACCATTTATGGTTCTCATGGTTTTGTTCACTTCATCATTGAAGACATCCCAATTTTATGAGAGTTTAAAGAATAGGCCTTTACAAGCATTCTTTTTGAAGCGGCTTCCACTTCACGCTCAAATAGGTAATTTTTAAATGTTCAGTCCTATAGATTAAACTATTTGGTAATCTGCAAAATTTAGATAACTATTAAAAGACTTCACCCATAAGTCTTATCCTTGTTTACTAAACATTATCTACATCATGAGAATGGGTTGGGTATATTGACAATGTTGAACCTGTCAAACACAACTTTGTTTGATCTCCTTGAACCCAGCTCTTGGGAACTCCAGTCTGCTAGGTAGAGTTACCGCCATGCTGACTTGTTCTAGGTCGTAAATCTATTTCCTTGGATGTTCTCTCAACTCCCTCTCTATATAGGCCTTTTGTAAGTGGATCTGATACATTATACTTTGACTTCACATAGTTAATAGTGATAATTCTACTAGAGATAAGTTATCTAACGGTATTATGTCTTCATCTTAAATGATGAGATTTACCATTATACATTATGCTTTCTGCCCTACCTATCATCGCTTGGCTATTACAGTGTATACATACTGGTGACACTGGTTTGGGCCAATAAGAAATATCTTCTAAGAAATTTTGGATCCATTCTGCTTCTTTACTGTCTTTATCTAATGCAACTCAATTTTCATTGTAGAGCGAGCAATACATGTCTATTTGGATGATTTCCAAGAAACTGCTCCTTCGCCTATAGTAAATACATATCCACTTGAGAATTTTACTTTATTTGGTCTGGCGATTTAATTTGCATCACTATATCCTTCAATTACTGTGGGATATTTATTATAATGCAAACCATAGTCTTGAGTGTATTTAAGATGCCCTAAAACTGTTTTGATTGCCATCCAAAGAGTTTGATTGGGATTACTCTTGTACCGACTTAACTTACTAATAGTACATGCTATGTCTGGCCGTGTACAATTCATGAAATACATCAAACATCCCAATACTCATGCATAGTCCAATTGTGAGTCGCTTTCACCTTCATTCTTTTGAAGTTCAAAGCTCACGTCCAATGTAGTCTTGGCAATACTAAATTCCAAATACTTGAACTTGTCAAGTACCTTTTTGATGTAACGACTCTATGAAGTGTCAACACTTGTGGAGTTCTACGGATTCTTATTCCTAAGATCACATCCGAAACTCCAAGGTCTCTCATATCAAACTTGCTCTCAAGAATTCATTTTGTAGCATTTATGTCAGAAATATCTCTACTAATGATCAATATATCATCCACATACAAACAAACAATAACCTTATGATTTGGAATGTCTTTAATGTAAACACATTTATCACATTCGTTTATCTTAAACCTGTTTGCCAACATAGTTTGGTGAAACTTCGCATACCACTGTTTAGGTTCTTATTTTAGTCCATAAAGTGACTTAACAATTTTACATACCTTCTTTTCTTTACGTGGAACCACAAAATTTTTAGGTTGTTACATGAAAATTCCTTCCTTCAATTCTCCCTTTAGGAATGCTATTTTCACATATATTTGATGGATTTCAAGACCATATACCGCCGCCAAGGCAATTAACACCCAAATAGACGTTATCCTTATTACAGGCCAGTATGTATCAAAGTAATCAAGGCATTTCTTCTGTTTAAAGCCTTTCACTATAAGTCTTGCCTTGTATTTGTGAATACTACCATCTGCTTTCATTTTTCTTTTGAATATCCCTTTAGAACCTAAAGGTTTATTTCCTGGAGGAAGATCAACCAACTTCCACGTATGGTTGGTTAAGATTCAATCAATATCACTATTGGTTACCTCTTTCCAAAAGGATGAGTATGAATACACCATTGCTTCTTTAAATAATTAAGGGTCATTTTATAAGAGAAATTTTACAAAATCTGATCCAAACGAAGTTGATGTTCTTTGAGGTGTACCACGTCTTAGATTCTCATCATTATGTACATCCTCACTTGGTTCATCTCTAGGTCATTTAAATCCTCCACTGGACTGTTCATGTCTAATTTTATACAGATAAATATGTTCAAAGTATTCAATATTATCTGATTCAATTACCGCATTTTCAGTGATATCCGAATTTTTGGATTTATGAACCAGAAAGAAACATGCTTTACTGCTTTTATCATATCCTATGAACACGCAATCCACTGTCTTAGGTCCTATTTTCACCCTTTTAGGCATAGGAACTTGGAATTTTGCTAGACACCCCCACACTTTGAAATATTTCAAGTTGGGTTTCCTTCTTTATCATTTTTATGTGGAATTAGTAGTGTCTTACTTTGGATCACTCTATTTAGTATTTGGTTATCTGTAAGGATAGCTTCCCTCCAAAAGTTTTGCGATAAAACTAAACTTATTAGTAAGACATTAATCATTTCTTTTAAGGTTCATTTTTTTTCTTTCCACAATTCTATTATATTGAGGTGAATACGGGGTCGTATTTTGATGGATAATTCCATTCTCTACATATATTTCCGTAAAGGGAGATTCATATTCTCCACCCCTATCACTTCTATTATTTTGATCTTTTTCTCTAATCGATTTTTAAATTCTATTTTATATTACCTAAACATATCTATTGCTTCATCTTTACTGTTTAGCAAATAGATATAATAATATCTAGTGCAATCATCAATAAAAGTTATAAAAGACTTTTTTCCATCACGAGATGATGTTGACTTTATATCACAAATGTCAGTGTGGATTAAGTCTAAGGAATTGGAATACCTTTCAATGGACTTATACGGATGCTTAGCATACTTTGATTCTACACATGTTTGACATTTTGATTTATTGCACTCAAAGTTTGGCAAACCTTCTAAGTTAATCAATTTTTGCAATGTTTTGTAATTGACATGTCCTAATCGTTCATGTCACAAATTATTAAACTCAAGCAAGTAAGAAGAAACAGAACTTTTATTAATTTCAACATTCATTACATTCATCTTAAATAGGCCTGCAGTGAGGTAGCTTTCTCCTGCGTACACTTCTTCATTATTAAGTACAATTTTTCCAGAAACAAATACACATTTGAATTCATTTTATCAAGAAGTGACACAGAAATCAAGTTCTTCCTTAACTATGGCATATATAGGACATTGTTAGGAGTCAACACTTTACTTTATGTCATTTTCAGTCAGACTTTTCCTATTCCTTCAACTTTTACGGTTGCAAAGTTTGCCATATAGATCTTCTCTTTGTCTTGATCCAGAGCAAATTCAACAAATAACTTTTTATTTGTACAACAATGGTGGATGGCACCAGAATCCATCCATCATTCTCGAAGATTTCCCACCAAGTTACATTAAAAGAGCATAGCACACAGATCATCTATTTAGTTCTTAGATTTAGCCATATTTTCTTGATCCTTCTTTTTACCTTTATTTGGGCACGACAATCTGTTGACCTTTGGCCAATCTTGCCATAATTAAAGCATTTTCCCTTGAATTTCTTCTTAGGTTGATTGTTTTTTTGGCTTTTTCGAGTTGTCGTCGTCTTCTACAATGGTTGCTCCACTCATTGCAGAATTTTCTTTCGACCTTATTTTCATGGCTTTGTTGTCTTCTTCAATGGCAGCCTTACTATGAGATCTTAGACTGTCATCTCCTTTCATTTATGTTTCAAGTAGTTCTTGAAATCCTTCCACATAGGTGGCAACTTCTCTATTATTGGAGAAACTTGAAGCACCTCGTTCACAACCAGACCTACAATAAAGTTCATGTGGACATTAAGAACATTTTAAACATGTTTAAATAAGGTATTTACCAAACTCATACCTTCCACAAAGAGATCGTGGATGATAACTTGCAGTTCCTGTACTTGAGATACGGCAGACTTGTTGTCAATCATTTTATACTCAAGGAATTTTGCAACAAAGAAATTCTTGGTTCCAGCATCCTTAGTCTTGTATTTTCTTTCAAGTTCACTCCACAACTCTTTTGACATCTTCATTCCACTATACACTTTGTATAGGTCGTCTGTGAGGCCACTTGGAATGTAATTCCTACATAGTAAATCAGAATATTTCCACACCTTCATAACAACATCGCTCCTGATCTGAAGTTTCTTTGGAAAAATCTAAAGCTTCTTCAGATGTAAATCTTTAAATATACAAGGTTTTAAGGCATAAGAACATCTTCTGTTTCCACCTTTTAAAATCAACACTCGTGAATTTTTTGGATTTCTTCGCTGGTGCCATTGCTTGCGGATCATTCGTACCACTAGTTGTAGCAACATTCATTGCTGCCATACTTGTCCCAGCATCATTAACATGACTATCATTAGTCATTTTTCATGTCACAAAAAGACAGTCAACTTTAGTATATCAAAATACTAATTTATATGTTAGTAGCAACTTTACTACTTGTTTCTAGTTTAACGATGAACTTTTTATATCTTCCAATCGCCAATTGAATGACCTATAACTTGTGATGAAGTTTTTATGTATTCAAATCACTTCTTAAGTTTAAAAAGATTAGAAAACATAAAGCTTTAATCTCTAGAAACTAAACAATATAGACTTTGAAAGATTATTTCCTTAAAATTATGATTTCGGGTACACAATCTATATGTTTATACGCTAATCTTCAACACAAGTTCAAGACTATATCAAGAAAACTTATGAAGTTTTTCAACACCTTTAATACAAGTTCAATATGAACTATCGAAGACGTGTGTTATAATTAAGAAATAAGATAAAACAAAAATTAAAGCCAAGTCCTATGAATTCAGGAGTGTCCTTAAGGAAACAATTTTCCTCAAGTACCCGAGGTTGCAGAATTTTCCTCCTAGGATAAAATGGATTACAATTCGACAATAGCGGTGACTCAAACCATCGGATTCTTCAAATTCACTCAACGGGAGATGATCACAATGAGTTTTTAGAAGACAAGAAGTGTTTTTCAGTTTTCAAAATTATATTTCTACCTGAGGAATAAGTCAGGTATTTATAGCTATTAGGTGTCCCTTCATAAAAGAAGCATTGGTTTAGGAAAATTGCATTGTTTTTGAACAATCACGTAACCTATGCCAGTTTGTGCTGAAACTGTGCCTGACCTGCGACCGTAGGTGGCGTTTCGCCCATCCCAGTGGCTTCTGCACCTGACTTGCGCTAGGCAGAGCCAGCCTGCTCCAGGTCTGCGCCTGACCTGCGTTCTCAAGTCATCCTTTTTTGAAAATAGTGTCTTTTCTTTAAAGGTTACATTTCTTTTGAGATGCATCGCGTATACATTTACATGTCTCACGCATATAGAGAAAATTATTCCAATGATTTTTGGATTAAAAATTCGTTTGTTTTAGAATAAGTCTGGTATTTATATCCATTAGGTGTCCCTTCGGAAAGGAAGCATTGATTTTGGAAAATTACATTATTTCTGAATAGTCACGTCACCTGCGCCTAGTTTATGCTTGAAATGCGCCTGACCTGAGGCCGTAGGTAATGTTTCCCCCATTCCAGTAGCTTCTACGCCTGACCTGCGCTAGGCAAACCCAGCTTGTGCCAGGTCTACGCCTAACTTGCATCCACAGGTTGCCCTTTTTTTAAAATAGTGTGTCTTTTTCTATAAAGGTCACATTCCTTTCGAGATGCATCACATATGAGTTTGCATGGCTTCTGAAATACGCACGCATATGGAGAAAATTATTCCATTAGATTTTTTGATTTAATCTTTGCTTGTTTTATAAGTTTTAAATAAAATTAGTTTAAAAAATTAATCTCATTGATCTATCATTATCATTAGCCGAAGTTGAAGTCAAGCTAAGCGACGACGACAACGTGAGACACCTCTTTGTTCTTTCCTTACTATCCATGTGGATATGTGTTTCTTATTAAGAACACATGAAAGTTTCTCTCTCCCACCAATGTGGTAGAATTAGTAACTTTCTATATTATTAGTACACTTTCTTTTTTTGAGTGTGATCTCATCCCCCCCACCGCCAATTCCCTCTATTTACCATTTACACTTTTGACTTGAACCCAACAAGTGAAACCCTCATTATACTAATAGTAAAAAAATAAGTATATCCCACACTATGACACTATAAGAAGAGTTGGTTGATCAAACAAACATGGTGGAGTTATAAGTTCAAATCTTAATGCCTACTGTTACTCCAAACTCGTATACATACTCGCGCGATGCGCGGATATTATTAAAAAATATTTAATTGTTGAAAACATCGCATCATTTTGATCTTATAAAAGTTTAATTATCATCTAGTGTCTAGTGAAATGTATTATACAGTGAGGTAGTGCATACAGAGTGCTCACCAAAATGGCAGAGGCTGTGACAGAGGTTATAACAACTGCGGATTATCATGGTTTAAAAAAACAACTCAAATACATTTTGGTAAAAACACATACTATAATTATACATTTTTTAGTAGAGTAAAAAACACACCTAAATAATCCTCTCTTTTGAGTTTCACACCCAAACTATTGAGATTATGAGAAATACACCTAATATATCACACTAATTTGAGAAATATCTTAAATAGTAGATGCACTCTATGCGGTAGTGTTACAATTAATAACCGTTGATAGAGAAACAACAAAGGACACATTAGTGAGCAACTCTCTATGATAATCTTTTAGCCCCATTTTTAACCACTTAAAATTGTATTATAACCTTTAATTTAGTGCTCCTCTTTGCCTCCCCCAAGAGATCCTGATTTCTAGAAATCTTGTTAATAGATCTGTTTTTGAAGCCAACGTTTCTATCAACCTTTCCATTTTCATCAGAGACCACACAAAAGTGGCCTTTAGATTTTTGTGACTTGCATGACTTCACCCCTGCAAAATTTAGTACGATATAATAAAAATATCCAATAAATATATGTGCATTCTAGTAACATTTTAGAAACTAATTCAGAAAAACTAAAAGACCTTAGTAGACATAAACAACTTTTTTAGAGATATTATTACAATTAATAATTGATATTGGAAGAACAACTAAAGAGACATTAGTGAGTAACTCTCTGCAACAATTTTTTGGCCTAGTTTCCTTTTTTTTTTTGAAATTGAAGTTGCATTATCACCTTCAGTGTTCTCGGTTTTCTCTCACAAGAGAGATGTTTTCCTTGAATTAATAGTTTTTCTTTTGCGAGTGAACGTCTCTATTAGGGAGAGGCTGTGCTGAAGAGCCCGACTTTATTTTGATCATTTTTTCTTCTTTTACTATGTTTATTTCCCTACTATTGTAGGTACTTTAGGAAAATCATCCATGCTTTTGCTTAATGCTACTGGAGATTTATCAAATGTCTTATCATCTACTTTGTTTCTTGTAACCTGGCAAAGAAAAAACAGCATTCAGAAGAGTTTAACTCTTTATGTTGAGGAAATTGATCTCTAAAAAGAGGGAAAATTAACTCTCTGAAATGAGGAATAAAATTTAACTCAGTTAGATAAGGCAAAAATATCAAATCATATAACTGACAACACTTGAGAAATCGAACAGTTGCACATACCTGAAAATCTTCTCTTTTAATGCAGCTCCTCGTAGAATATGAAGTTGTATAAAAAATTTAAGTCATATAAGATATGTTGCTCGGACTTATAAAAAATGTCAATGAGTGCATATTGAATTCACCAAAATTAGTATTTTTTGAAGAATCCGACATAGGTGTGACATCAAAATGAAGATTCCACGCAACTTATATAATAAGAAAGCTTTTCAAATCTCTCAATGCTTTCTAAAGTACCATCTGTTGAATTTTAGAAATTTGCACAGGGATAGTTTCTCATTCAGGTGATTGAAAATCAAAGGTAGGCCTCTTCTTTTCATATTCATCGCCACCACCCCACAATTTCCTAAAACCACCCATCAAATCTTCTTTACTCTAAAGATGTGACATTTTTATGGAAAAACATCATATTCAATCCTCAAAATTTAAAAATAATGGTGATATTCCGTGACTTTTCACTTGTGAGAATACTTCACGAATCTCTGAATTTTCACGTCATTATTTCATGTAAGTAGTAAAGTGAGATGCAAAAAATAGCACAACTGTATCTAAAGATACAGTAACATTATCAAAAAGTATATCCTCTGTTAGAAGTAATTTTTTGAAAGTTAAAATGACTTGAAGTAAAGCGGCTGAAATAAAATTTACACTTGTCACCCTTGTGATCTTTCAATTTTTAGTTTTCAATACAATAAATAGTGTGACCAAAAGTTCTTGATTAAGGTATAAATAGGCCATAATTTTCTCAAACAAAAAAAATGCTTTATCACATGATGGTACTCATTTTAGCAAATACAACTTGACAGATCAATTATAGTAAAAATTAGTCAAGAAGCCATAACCTTATGCAACTTCAAAATTAAGTAAAACCAAGTCTAATATGAAACAGTCAATATGTATGTAATCTTGCAATCAAAGAGCATTCAAGAGGTGTTGTGAAAGGTGCACTTAAGGCTTGAAGCGAGGCGCAGAACTTGTTGAGAGCTTTGTAGCTATGGTGATTAAGGAAAGAAATTGAATGTTATTTTTTCATTGGAATGCTTATTTTAATACACAAAATCGACTGCAGAAAATGATTAAATGAGATCATAGCCGACAATATGCAGTATCATAATGAGCTCTAAAGAGTATATTAAGAAATGAACTTTTCCAAGCTTTATGATTTGTTATATCTTCATGGAGTTCTCTGAAATTGAAATTGATAATGCAACAAATAAAAATGAGATGTTTATTGTACTTTGAACATTTAAACAAATTATATTCAGAGTAATATCAGATAATGTGAAGAATGCATACTGAAATGAATCACTATCAAATAATTTCTTCAAAGCATATGTTGCAAACATCGTTCATATCATTGATTTTCATAATCCGTCTTGAACGCTTATGCATTTTATCCATGTTTCTTGATAATTCACAAAAATTCAAAAAAATATATAGATTGTCAATAAAGTACACTTGGATTCTCTCCATCCTTCTGGTGAAGTATGAACTTTAAGGAAGAATACGAAAATTAATCGAAAAGCCGATGCTTATCATGAAAAAATACACTTCACAGAATTCATTGTGAATTTTTCTGAACTTTGTCGTCAAGTGCTCAAATTTACAGTAAATGTAAAAGTGATAGTCACCACGTTTATGCCTGGTATTCAACACTTTGAGATCTACGATAAAAAAATTAAAAAATTGCGAACATGAACGGTAAAAGTACAAATTATAATCTCCAAATTTTAATGAAAATAATCTTAACTTATCACACAAAACAACCATTCTATCGTAATTCAATGAGGAAATAAAAATGAAAAATGTAAAAGAACGATAACAAATAGGGATTAGAAAAATCGCTGAATAGGACACTTACCATGAAAATTATAGAAAATCATAAAATTCATTGTAATTTATCTTACATTGAGTATCCTTAAAGATAGCATTTTGAAAAATTCATTAGGCAAAAAAATAATTTTTAAGCACACTCACACACTCAAAAACAAATTAAGCATCAAACAGAAAAGTTCAATGAACCATACCTGGTGTTTGAATTTGAGTTCTGACACCAAATCAATGTTTAGGGTAAGATGGAAAAAGCAATAGCGGAAAGAAAATCAATATTTCTAGTGTTGTTACGAGAGTTTTGTGAAGTGAAAGAGAAACATAGTTGAAAAGATTTATCGTGGTTGCAACCAAATGTGAAAGAAAGTTTTAAATGGAGGTTCTATATCTAACTGAGCAGTTAATGTTTTTAATTTTTCTTTTAATTTTAATAAAAAATACTACTTTTTTTAAGGTTCCGACACATAGTATTTTTGCCTCTTATTAGATATAGATAGATATTTTCATGCTATCCGGCCCATGAAAAATAATTATGCCAACATGTAGAAGGCATGTACAAATAAGATTATTAAATAAATGTCTCTATTCTCAGAACCGTTTTATTTTTCAAGAAGACACTTGAGATAAATAAACAGTAGAAATCTCAAGAGTTAATTCTTGTCATTCTCTCCCAACATAGAAAAAGAACTCATAACATTGATTCATAAAGCATCGTCATCTTCAACTATCAAGAAAACGATCAATCACATATTTCAAATTCGATCGACTGTTAAAAACAACAATGCTAGAATTTTTTTTAATGCATCAACAAGATTAGCAAAGAAACTAAAGCAACGAAAAAACCCACAAGATAATAATATTTTAATTACTTCGAAGAACTAATCAATTTGTGGTAAAAACACTGATAAAATTGTGGAGTAATTTCAAGAGTTTGTATATGAGAACTTACTATCATATTGTAGCTATTGCAAACATCAAGGACACCCTGATAATATATGTCAGTTATGTTAAAGCGTAAAATTCATACATACAGCGGAGGCAAGTTCATGGATCACAAACTTACATAATAACATAATAAAATAAAATAAATTTAGGCAACACTTACAGGTTGAATCTTTCATAGAATTTGCTCAATGACACGGAATCCAAAACTGCAACCTTCTATTACTTTTTAATAAATATTTCTAATCAATACTTTTGTGGGAAAGTGATTTTGTTTTCTGAAAAAAAGATATTTGCTTTATAAGAAAGATGATTGCTTTATGAAAAATCTACCTCTATTTATTTTCAAGTTTCTACTAAAGAAGGGAAGGAAAGAGGCAAATGTTTCCAGCCTTTAAACATCTTTAATAGCACCATTATGAGCAAAACATTTTCAGCTCTTTAAAACAATATTTAATGACTAAGCAATGCTTTAAACAACATTTGTTGGTTTTAAATTCAAATTTTATTCCTTATAGAAGACTAGTAAATAAAAATAATATTATTTCTTCTAGAAGACTCTTTTTCTTTTCCATATTTGATTAGTTCATGAGGTATAGACCGCAGATTTATGAACGGAGGTTTCCAATTATGATATTAAATTACAAATGAATGAATTATCATGTCATAATAATTTATAAATTATTTCACTAAAAATATGTAATTTTACTCCTCGATTTAATTTTAAAATGTACTATTACACCTTATTTAACTCTCCATATTAGAATTACCGATACAAATTAATTAAATTATTGACTAATTTAATCCTTTATAATTATGCTCAATTATTTCATGAGACGGATATTAAGTCCACCTAAAGGGTTTCACGTGAAAACTATAAGTTACCATAAAAGGGTGTCTTCTATCCCAAATCTAGTATGATTCTATAACCTAATTGATATTTACTAGTATGATTTGTTATCATCCAATCTATTTGAAATGTATTGACTCATAATAGAGTCTGAGCACTTAATAGATTAAAATAATAAATTCCAACTACATAGAATATAATGATTATATCAAGATTGCACTTTAACAAAAGTGATCTATAGCTACGAAATCACTAGTATAACTTGAAATCCGTCACTAATTATTCACTTTTAGAGATAAAAATCATGTTTCATAGAAAAATGTAAGAGAAACATATTTTTAGTGACAAAACATATGATTTCGTAGCAAAGTTTAGTCCACTAAATTTTTCACCAAAAAGTAATTTGGCATCATTTATTAAGTATCATTACTGAAAAGTTTTTAATTAATCATGGCACATTATTTTATCTCTAATAATATATTCAATTTGAGACAAACAATTATTGCCTTGAATTTATTATAATTTTAGACACGAAAAAATTTCATCACAAAAAAAAAATATTCATACATTAGCGACATACCGGAATTAGTTAAATTTGGATACAAAAATTCGCTGTCGCAAAAATATATTGCTATATTAGTTACAAACCATTCTTTGTCATAAAATGAGTTAGATTTTGGATAAATTCTGTCACGAAAAATATATTGATACATTAGTGACAAACTAGAGTTTGTAGTTAATCATTATAAGTTTTAGCCACAAAATTTTATATTTAATTGTGATCATAGTTTTTGTAACTAATAATTCAAACAATTAGTGATGATTTTATTATCGTCACTGTTTAACTAATAATTTAAATAATTAGTGACAATTTGAATCAACACACAACCTAACCCAACTCTAGAAGCATTACAATATACTATGAACCTGTCTAACCCTTCCAGCAAAGCTAATACTGGTGTCAAATTCAGTCTATCTTTCAACTCTTGGAAAACCTTCTCACACCTATCCAACCATATAAACTTTACCTTTTTTTGGGCCAGTTTAGTCAATGATGCAGCTATAGAGGAGAATCCATAAACAAATCTCCTATAGTATCCAGCTAAACCCTATAATCTCTGGATATCGGATGGAGTGATGGGTCTAGGCCAGGGATTCACTACATCAGTCTTCTGAGGATCTACATGAATACCATTCCCTAAAATAACATGCCCCAAGAAAGTAACAGATTCCAACCAAAATTCACCTTTACCAAACTTTGCATACAATTGATGGTCCTTGAGAGAGTCTACAACACTATTCTCAAATGATCTACATGCTTTTCCTCACTCCTGAAATACACCAGTATGTCATCTATAAGGACAATGACAAACTTTTCTAAGTACTGCTTGAAGATTATGTTCATCAAATCCATAAAGGTTGTAGGAGCATTTGTCAGTCCAAATGACATAACCACAAACTCAAAATAGACATACCTTATTCAAAATGCTATTTTTGGAATGTCTTGCTCCCTAACATTAAACTGATAATATCCCGACCTAAGGTCAATATTGGAGAACCACCGGACACTCTGAAGTTAATCAAACAAATCACCGATTCTAGAAATAGGATACTTGTTCCTGATGATAACCTTGTTCAGTTGTCTATAATCTATACACATTCTGAGAGTATCATACTTCTTGCGTACGAAAAAGATTGGAGCATCTCACGGAGAGACACTGACTATTGTGAAACCTTTATCAAGAGGTCTTTAAGTTGTTCCTTTAACTCTTTAAGTTCGGGAGGAGCCATACGATATGAGAGCCACTGGGACAGACCCAGTTGACCCAAACATAAGCAAAAATCAAATAACTAAAACACTTCATCCATAATAAGAGTCTAATAAATTAGGTCCTTGGACTATGAGGACTTACCAAAAGTTAGGATATAGGTAGTGATGCCTGTAATTAACCTTGCTGCTAAAAATGAGCACCAGACCCTACATTATAAGAAAATGTAACACATAGACATATATCTGGGTCAATACCTCTAGAATGTGCTGAGTATATGGGGATGAATGCATAAGTAAAAATGATAACTGAATATTAAAATAAACATTCAATGATGCATGCTAAGTGCAAATGACTCACCTTGAATGTGAATAAAATAGAAGACTACAAGATCATAATCATAATAAAGAAGAATAAGAGTATACTTTGTGAGCCGTGAAACTTAGTTTCTAAATGCTTTACTTATTTTTTTTCTTTCTTAGGGAGGTTTTTCTAACCAACATAAATCATGTGAGCTACCATAAATTCCAACATCTTACCCACGTTGGGGAGAGCTGCTCTACCCTTTCCATTAGAATAGAACCTTAATCTTAGTGATCACTATACTTTACTTCATCCATATTGGGAGAAATCTTAACCTACGTTGGCTCGTAGTTTTTGAGAATTTAGGATACACTCATCCGTATTCCCTTCTCGATGCTAAATACTACTCCTAAAGTTTATGTATGTGCTCATACTTAAGAAATACACCTTAAACTAGAATAAGGGTTTGTATATTAGAAACCAACTATCCTTTTCTTTATTGTAAATCATAATTAAGATGAACAATTATGGATTTCAAGTCCTGTAATTGAATCAAAAGATCAAACTTTCTTCTAAACTTAGTGCTTATACTTAAGCCTTAAATCTCATATTTTCTTTTATATAACTTGTAATATAATATCATGCTTAAAACTCAATTGAAAATATTTAATCAATGTTTCAAATCAAACTCACGATATTCAAATCATAATAAAGAATCTTCAAGTCGAAACATAAATAGATGAGAACATGTATGAACTTTAATACTTCAATCACATGATAATTTCATAAACTCAAGACAAGATAATTTGGGTATGAACCCTAATTGCATATCATATAACTTTAACTTCAAAATAAGTTTTGGGCACAAGGATGAAAGAATATCCTTGTTCATAAATCCCACATACCTTGATTGGATGAATCCTTGGAGAAAGCTTGAATTTGGAACTTAAACTCTTGAGTTCTTGGTGGAAGAAACTTGAATTTTGTTAAAGAGAAGAGGAAAAGGGGTTTTTAAGTCCTGTACTGAATGCTTAGGATTAAGAGAGTAGAATTAATGTGTTTTAAAATCCCTTAACTCATTTGAGAATGATTAGGAATGGTTTAAGGGTGTGAAAAGACCTCAATGCCCTTAAATTAAGTCAAAACAGAACAATTTTGAGCACTGTGCTTTTGTTGTAGGGCGTATGCCAAAAGTACACTTGAGGTTGGGCGGCACACGCTAATAGCACAAATGAGGTTGTGCGGCGCACGTCAATAGCACACCTTATTCAGTGGCTATTTGCAATTTTCATGCGACACAAGGCCTTAGGACAAGGTTTAACATGCGGCGCTCACTCCCTTTTAAGGCCTAAAAGCACCCCCAACTCAACCCCTAACATCTAAACATGGTCTACCATCAAAATGGTGGTCCTAAAAGTCATTTTGAATGCATTATTTGAGTGTTACAACTACGGGGTGTTACATTTATTTATACATTGTATTACAATAAAATAAAATACAGAAAAAATTACAACACACTAAAAATAGTCATTAGTTTGTGGTGGAAGGTGATTCCAACAATTTATTATAGTGGTTTCTAGAGTATTCCTACATGAGCATCCCACAATCAATTTGAGGTAGTCATTCAACAACTATTATAATTAATTTAGGACGGATTAACACCAACAAATTTATTATTAAAATAATTAAAGTTATTATTCAAAAACACCAACAGTCAAAACCTCAAAAATATTACTTTTCAAAAATAGATAATTATTATTATTAATCATAAAAAATTAACTGCAATCAAAACTCCCCACAAATTGTTATTAGCTTCTTTTTGTCAAAAATATTAAAAGTTTAATAGTATCTACTAATTAACTTATAGACTTCATAATGAAATAAATATATACACATACTTTGTTAAACGCAAAAATATCATCATATAATAGTATCATTGGTTTTACAAGCTAAATTTAAACACAATATCGACTCCAACCATTCTAATATCTATTTTAACCGCACAATCACATGTTCATAATATCTAATTCAATTATGAAAAACTTTAATGTTTCATTAAGATTACTATCCGCAGATGATTTTCTAGTGTCCATAGGTGATATGAGTTTATTAGCTATATCACTTGTCTCACGACCCAATTGAGGATCGTGAAGGGCTAGGATACCAAAGAAAGCCTCAAGAAAATTTTATATAAAATTGGACAAAATATCCACTAATATCACCAAAATCAAGCCACAATATTGATCAACGATCTATTCAAAATATAATAACCCAATCATCTTCAAATACAAAAACAAAAAGGTAGTCATAAGTCTGTAATAATGAAAGAGTACTCATGAAACTAGTGATATGAATAATAAGGGTATTCTAAGAATTTAACAGAAAAGGTCAATCCCAAATAAATAACTTTCTGCCTACACAAAGCAATGGAGGTCAGTAGAAATATGCCAACCCATGCGCTCTACCTAATGAAATCCTCATCAACATCACTTCTCTGTAATAAACAAATATAGCAAGGAGTCAATTGTTAGTTTAGTGAAATTAACACTTAACCACTACTACAATTCAAAAAATATGTTAGTTTAAGCTCTAAAAATGGTTGCAGGCAAATAGCGTACAACATTATTAAGATAATAAAAATTTATCCACTATAAGACTTGATGAAGGTAAGGGCTCGTCAAACTAGATTATGAAGGTTGCATTTTACGGGCCAAATATTAAAGTTAAAAATATATTTATCGGTATTTAATTAGTCTATAAAAAAATAAATTAATATTTTCAAATAAATATGACAGAAAATAATAATAGAGATCTCACATTTAAAAATTATATTATTTTCTTTTATAAAATTAAATAATAGCTTACAACCTATTTAAATTGCTCTAATTAAAATCAAAATATAATATGCTTCAATACTTATTTTAACATTAGGTCAAATACATTTTCTTGAATTAATTAACTAATTTTGATGCTTTTATTTTTTAATTTATTTGAAAATTATACAAGACGATAAATTAAATTTTAAGTATCAGTATATTAATATTTTTTATAAAATCTTACGAGAAATATTTTGTCAAAATATTATCTTTTTACCTAATATACTATATAAACAAAAGTATATAGTGTATTTTTATTAAGGATGGGAGATTGTTCTTTTCCATATTAAATATATCATACATTAATTTTCACAATGAAATAATATAAAAATTTTAAAGATGAATTCTTGATAGTTGAAAATTATATATAAGAAAATAAATCACAAATTAAATTAATATTGGTGGATTTAAAATTTTTATTAAATGGATTAAAAATATATATGTTATTTAATATTAGCTTAAACTGCAGGCTAATTTATCTATTATATCATACTCTCTCCATTCCTTTTTATTTGATCTATTTGGGTTAGACACAAATCTTAATCTCTTACTCCTATAAAACAAAAAATAATTTCACTAATATACCCCTAATTAAATTTTATAACTCTTTTCAAATCATTAATCATTATATTTATTGAACAAGGACATAATATGAATATTTTGTTCAAACTGTTCTTGAAAAATTAAAGGAGCAAATATAAAAAATATAAGCACAACCCAAATGGAGCAAATAAAAGGAACGAATGGAGTATATATATATCTTATTTTAAGATTATAAATCTCAATTTTTATGAAAGCTTACATATAAATATTTATATAGTATAGTAAAATTTCTGTACATTGACCATTAAATGTAATTTTTTAAAAAATTATCTTTTAAATATCTGTTTTACGAGTTGACATGTACATCAATTGTGAATACACCTATAATTCATAAGTGAATAAGAAAATTATGCATTCGAAGCCTTATATGAATATTACATATGTAATTCTTTTTCATTTATAGTAAAATATTTATAGACAAATTTAATGATAATTTTTTTGTAAAATTATTTGATAATGAACAAAACAAATCTTTAAATAGGTTAATAACTCTAAATTTTAACCCACCAAGTTCATGCATGATAGTATTTTTTGAGCAAAAAACTAAAATACTAAAAGCCCAGAGTATTGAAAATTTTGCTGGTGTCAGAATTTTTACTTAGAAAGTTTAACATATAAGCAAATAAATTTATGAAGAAAAAAATTCAACATTTACCACATAAAAATAAATAATTATAGTTCTATATAAATAATCTAATATTTCATAAAAGGAGATTTAGATTATAAATTTGAATTTATTAAAATATTACTTCAAAAATAATGTGGTTGAATAAGTTGAAACTTGAAAATAAAAATATTGTTAGCTACATAATGGGTCCACTTAGAAAATCTGGGCACTTAAGCTAGAAAAAAAATAAATGGCTAATGGAGTTCTCTTTTAATATTACTATTGACTAACAATTGTCCATTTAGATGTAAAATGACATATATACCCTTGGTCGTCCCACTCTTCACTCTTCTATATAAAAAATAATATATAAATATAAATATAAAAAATAAATAAAAAATAAACTAGATAATGAAGGGTACGTTTTACGAGCCCAATATTATAATTTTAAATATATTTATAGATATTTAACTAGTTTATCAAAAAAATTAAGTTAGTATTTTTAAATAAATATGATAGAAAATGATAAGAGAGATCACACTTTAAAATAAATTATACTTTAATATTTATAAAATCAAATAATAGCCCTAATTAAAATTAAAATATAATATGTTTCAAGGTTTATTTTATCATCAAGTCAAACACATTTTCTTGAATTAAGTGACTAATTTTAACATTTTTATTTTTTAATTTAATTTGAAAATATACAAGAGGATAAATTAAAATGCTAAGTGTTAGTATATTAATACTTTTTAAAAATTCTCATGAGTAATATATTTTTTAAAATATGGTCTTTTTACCTAAATTTATATCAATAAAAGTAAATGGCCTATTTATATTAAGGATATAAGAGACTATTCTTATCTATGTAAATATATCATTCATTCATTTTTATAATAAAATAATATAAAAATACTCAAGATACATTGATAGTTGAAATTTATTCATAAAATGTAGAACACAAATCAAATTATTATTATGGAGTGAAAATGTTTATTAAAGGAATTAAAAAATATATGTTATTTAATGTCAGTTTAAAGCTATTTTATATGCAGGTTAATTTTTCTTTTATATCATACTCTCTTCATTTTTTTATTTACTATATTTGGTTTAGACACACACTTTAATCTCTTAGTCCTATAAAATTAAAAGTGATTCACTAATATACCCCTAATTAAATTTGTACCTCTTTTCAAATTAATAATGATTACATTTATTGAACTGTGGCATAATAGGACGATATTATTCAAACTATTCTTGAAATATTAAATGAGAAAATATTTAGGAATATAAGCACAATGTTACGGTCTATCATACACACAAGTGCACGTGATCATACAATTAATATAGTGACTCAAAAGAATCAGATATCAAACCCAGAAGGACTATTTGATTAGTAATTTACCCAACTTCAGTTTCGACAATAATGTATTCAAGTGTTTCATAGGATCAAATTGGTTTTAACAATTAAATGAATGATTTAAAAAGTAAATAACTAACAAAGTGTGTCAATCGCAATGTAAGCTAGGTTGTAAATAGTACGAGAGAGAATTCCAGGGTTGAGACACTTTTAATAGTCATGTAAATCTCTATCCTTGTCGTGATTGTGTTGGTTATCGAGTTGTTGATTCATAGGGTTAAGAATACGTTCATGGTCTTTCGAGCCTCTAATCTTCTTTCTAAAAGGACATCACAACTACATTGTTGAGCAGGGATAAAATGATCCATTTTAGATACTTTAAGTTATCTTCCTTCAACTGAACCAAACAAGGCGACTAGGTATATTTCTGTTATAGACTCTACTTCAAATCCTTCGTTATGTGGAAGAATAAGAAGTTGCTTCTTAATTCCTTTAATCTATTCTAACGTTCCTCCTTTCGGGATCACAAGAACATTATACATGTGTTTTAATGGTGGGCATGCATTAAAATAGTAAAAACAAGGGATTAAGAACAACCCATGTGATAAGCCAATGTTCAATCACTCTAAAAATATCAAAATACGATAATGTTCTTGGCCTAAACCCCAAAACAAGGGTGTTTAGCCACTTATGTTTGAAATCAACATCAAACAGATATATTAATAGTACCGAAATCAATGTTGAAAAATGAAAAATGAAAGAACCCTAATACATCTCCCATAATTATTTTTGCCTTTTCTATTCGTATGCCAAAGATATTCATAATTGTGCTTAAGTGTCCCTTTTATACTAGGGCTAAAGTCCACGAAAATTACTCAGCTCCATTTCATACAGATTATTGCGGACACTAAGGTTTGTGGCACATTGATATCGCGCATGCTCAATGGGTTTCACCATCTAAAGTAAATTAGCCTCCGTTCCACAGAGGTTATTGTGGAAACTAAGGTCCGTGGAGGGGGGCTATCGCAGACCTTCACTGGATTGTGCCATCAAATTTTATTTCATCAACGTGCTATGGAGCTTAACGCGGAGGCTAATCTCCGTGGCACACTGGTACATTCTTTTCTCTATTTCCATCTATTTTAAGGTTCTCTTGCTTCCAGGCTTTGTTTCATGTTTTTCGAACCTTGTTCCAACATCTTCATACTCAGTATGTTACTCCAAGTGCTTCCATAATCCAAAAGATTCTTATTAATGCATCAAAGCACGTCTAATTGTAACACAATCAAGCCCTAAAACACTAATCACATCCATTAGCTCGAGAATACAATTTTAGCTCAAACATAATATAATTAACAAGTTTTAGCTCATAGAAAAAGTATAAATATGGATAAATAGTGGAACTTGGACATATAAATACGCCCAAGATCACCACTCCACACTTAGAATCTTGTTCGTCCTCGAATAATCACATGCAATCATTATAACACAACTAGGCGTCACACCACAATCTGAATAAGATACTTTTGTTGGGCACACACGGGCTATGCATGATTCATCAATTTTCACCTCAAACATGTCATATTGCATAAAAAACACAGGATTACAATTTTCAAACTCCCTAATCTCACAAGTGGACTCTAGCACGCTGCAAACTTATGCACATTATTCAATCAAGAAATCCTACAGGGCATCCACCTACCCTCCACATGCACCCTTACAACAAGATGATTACCCAATTTACTCATAATCTTGCAATCTATAATAAGCATAGGTACAAAGAGGAAAAACTTTTCTCACTCTCACAAGGAATTCACACATGATATATGACGAACCATAGGCTTGCCCTTCGTATAGTACTCCACTAATAGTCGAATGTTAGGATTAAGGATCAAATAGGTTAAAGGTTGTAATGTAAGCTAAGAGACGAGTAGGAACTATTTGGGTAAAAAAATAGTGGCTAGTTTCCCTAAGCACTTCAATACATCATAAGAACACTAAAAGCACTTAATTAACAACCAATTATTTACCTCATCTATATTCTCCTTTTCTTTTGTCTTGGCCCCAGATCATCAAACTGATTCATATACACTTTGGAAGAGAGTCTATTTATTCAACACATTATTCATTTTTTCTTTAGCATTCTTTATTATTTTCATCACCTAACTCCTGACCTTATTGTACTCAATTCTTACACCAATAGCTATATTTTAGGGCTTCACTAACACCTTTTTCCTTCTTATTTTTCAAATCCTTACTCAACTAAATTTTTCACTAAAGCGCCTAGGATTTTTGGATCAAATTAAGGTCAAAACAAAGAAGGGGTATAGGCTACATATGAGGCTGCTAAAGAAAATAGTCTATAGGATCAACATGGATAACTAGGAATAATTACAAGGGTAGTTAAAAGAGGTCTAAAACATGGCTATAGACAAAATGCCTTCATCATCTCCTAAATCCACAACCCTTTATTTTTCTTTGTAAACACACCTGGCAAGTTCTAGACATCACCTATACACGTGGAGTAACTAGATAATCTCGCTAACACATAGTGAATGCTATATTAAAGTAGGATCCCTATAGAATCTCAACCTAGTAATTACACAAATTTAGAATTAAGCCAACAAACCAAGAGCTACACAATTAATATTAGGTGTTTAAAACTAGCATCCCTATTTTAAGTTTGACATGCTTCTCTCTTAAATAAGTGTTTCTCATGTCATGTAGCCATATGGCCCAAAACAAAGTACCTCGCCCTAGAGTTGTGGTTGGGTTCTTCTGACTTATTTATTTCCTAAAACTAATTATCGTTAAGACATCATCATCCATCCATCATAGAGAAAGGCACCTAACTATGATGATTTATTCAAGTCACCTTAAGGGCAAAAAAAATTACTCCTAAAATTGAATTAGACTTAGATAAACAACTAAAATTATGAAATATGAATAATGAAATAAAGAAACAACTACTAATTACTAAATCAAAAAGTAAAATGATTACTAACTATTATAAACCGAATAGTTAGAATGTCAATCACAGCACAATATAAACAGTAATAAAAATATCCAGAAATAACAAAAAACAACACAAGGATAACAAATGAGGAGTTTGAAGAATGAGAACCACCACCCACACTTAATATGTAGAACTGTCCCCAATACTTTCAAATATAACCAAGTAATAAGGTGGTGTAACACTCCCTAATCAGGCCTCGTCCATATCATCATTTGGACTGTAGGCCTCTACTCCCAAATTTGGGTCCACAACCTCATCCTTCCCTGACTCTATATCTAAATTTCTTATCTGTCGCTCCTCATCTGTGGGAATATCATCATCAACAGGCTCTACAAAATTTGGGCCTATCCATAGCAATGTCCGAGCATAATGATCGAGTGAGTAATCCAGCTTTACACAATGAATCTGCTCTCTCGTAGCTGGTCTACTCCCTACTATCAATTGAAGCATCAGTAGACCATACATGTGGATAGCTATCTCATCATTTCGAGCATGAAGCTCGGGCAAGGTAAGCACTATCCTATGAGCCATATCTAATTTACAAGTCCTGGTAACATTAATAGAGCGCATGTCCACAACTAGCCTATAATATATTGCCTCCTCCTCAACATCGTGACCCTTTAAAAATCTGGTCAACAAACCACTAAACCCATATATGTAACCCTCATTGTAGCTTTCCTTTCTCATTGCGGATAGGATAACAATACCTACATTAATATCAATATCATCTTGCATAAAAGCATAAAATAAACAAACCCTATCACGAGTAACATCTACAAGTGCTTACTCATAATGAGACAATCACAGTTAATCTTCAACCACATACATACTTCTCTATTCATTTAAGCATATAGGAATGTTAGATGAAGGCCACTCTATCTGTGATGAAGCCACCTAGCTGTTGATCTATTATAACACAACAAAAGTTTAATATTGACTTATGGTGGTGTAATGTTCAGTTGTATTAGGGGGATTGTATCTGCCTCTAGAGTACCTAAGATAACATTCAAATTATGAGCCGAGAAAGTCACTACTAGTCCATGGATCTTCACCTCAGAATTGGGATCCTGAGGGTCCCAGTTGGCATAAAATTCTTTGATGAGGTGCAAGTTACACTCTGTGGGCTGCTCAAATAAGAAGTTCATATGCATCTGCTCCAACCTCCATACCATGCTAAAGTACTCCTTCAATAAGCTCGCCCGGCTAATGAACTCATTCGGGGCGTATTTGGACTCATTGTGCTTTGAGTACCATTTATTTTTAGCCTTTTTGACCCATCTAGTTCCATATATCTATAACTGACCTTGGGGAACTACAAGAGCTCTTGGTACCTGGCCAGTTGGCCTATTTCTTTTTTTGGATAGCTCAGATGTGATAACAATATCCTTTCCTTTTTGTTGTCTACTGTACATAGTTCTTGTAAGTCAAATATGCAACAAACATGTTAGAAAGTCCAACTCTATTTGAATTAGCAAAACACTAAGTGTATGTAGATTTAGGGGCCACCCAACACTTATTTACTCGTATAGGTGCTTAGATTCATAAACTAAGGTACTCAGAATTCCCTTGTTTAACATTATAATCTCATTTTCATAGTACTAGGACAACAATAAACTAACTTGGGTATCCTTTTACTCAGACATCAAGTACACCCAATATTTTACACCCTGAAGGATCAATACATATCAGAACTATCAAATCAATATGGTTCTTTAGCTTAGCACAGACAACATTGTGAGTTGAATTTGAGTACAAATGTCAACATGCTTACTGGAATAAGAATATGTATGCACATTTAGTGAATCCCCTTATGGATGCTTTAAGCAAGATGCCATCATGTAAACTCCACAAACGTAAATAACTCAGTGTATGCATTACATTTTCTCAAGAGCAGTACCTTGTCCTACATATTATTCAACACAAACTTCTAAGGGAAAGCACAATGCACTACTCAAGAGTTCATCAATTTAACTTGGACCTGCTGCATGTACACTTGTACTTACATATTAAAGTGAAAAAGGAGTAAAGCACCAAACAGTCAAATCGCATCCCTAATGACAACTCCCATTAGGTAAAATAACTTGCAGAGCATTACAGGCTACTCAAGTAAGAACCACATTTTTTTAACATAAAAATTCCATAGATACAACTTGTTCCTACTCCCAAACTTAACAGGTTCAAATGAGTTCATTTACAATTGTAAGCACCACTATAGATCCATATACATAAGTATAAAGTTAAATTAGCGAACACTAAATGTGGGAGGGTTTAAGGGAGACCCCATACTTAGTTTCTAACATGGTGTGTAGGATGTGAAACCAAGGTACTCAAACTTCCCTTCTTTTTAATTCATACCCACATGGTCACAATACCAGATCAATGAGCTAATTAGTATAAAGTTATAAGACACCAAAGATGACGTTATACTTTTTTACTCAAAATTCAAGTACATACCTTATCTCCATACACTACTTACTATACCCAAGTATACTAAAAAAATTTCATCCTTATAGATATTTTGAGAGGATACATATACACAAACAATACTCATTAACTCACAAGATTAGCTTTGTATGCACCTTAACATCTTGCCCTAGTCCAGTTCTGGCAAGTCAAATTAAAATCATTCTAGCAGTACAACTAAGCACAAGTACCAAACATAATTTTAAATCAGGTTCTAAAGCTCAATTCACCATATGTTCACCAAACACAATCTAAAATAAAATTCTTAAGTATAACTGCTTTACAGAATGCAAGATGAATTTAAGGGAACAAAATCGCACCTTTTGGTGTTTACTCGTGTACCCATCACTGAACTAAAAAAAACTCCAATCAAACAATGTCTAATAGTTCAAAGTGTGAGTTCACATGTGAGTATTAATGAAGTAGGATAAATTGGAGCACTTACCCGTATTGAATTGATGTAGAAGAGATGAGAGAGTTCTTGGCATGACATGTTTTAAATTATAAAGAATTTTAGGAGAGTGGCACATTAGGTTTCAAATGGGGAAGGATAATTAGGGATTTGGAATATTTTAATAGGGTATTTTGGGTTAAAAGTCATTGGGTCGGGTCAAAACCCGACCTTTAAAATTAAAAATCTCAAAAAATAGCCCTTCAGTGCCACAATGCTTAATGTCCCTGATAGGCTCCGTGGCACGGTCATATCATGGAAGCTCACTGGAATTTGACTTCGTGAAATTTTAACTTAGTGTGACATGGACCTTATCATGGAGGATAGGGTCCGTGGCATGTTAATAATACGGAGGGGTATTATTTTTTGCATTTGAGGGAATTTTAGTCCCCCTTTTTCTTGCCTTTATTTTTCACCAATATGATATACATTTTACTTGCCTGATTGCCTCCAAAACACAAAATTTTACTCACTTTTGATTCTTTCCCATGCCATGAAGTAAATTCCTTCAATCTCAACAAAAACAACAAAAACATGTAAGAAAAAGTGGGTTATCTCCCACCTTGCACCTTAGTTTTGGTCGTCACTCAACACATCTTTTTATATTGTTTTCTTGACAAATTTCATCACTACCTAGCATCATTAGTGGGGAGTACT